>NC_041399.2:63918101-64218101 GCF_900747795.2 Erpetoichthys calabaricus | reverse complement strand
GAAGTGTTAGTACCGCAGATTAACCTTCTGTCTCGCAATATTTCACTCACCTCCAGACTTGTTGACTGCCTCCTAATCGCAATTGTGTGACTATGCATAGGATGTTTGTGATTTGTAGACTGTTTTTGTTGAAGTTTATAACAGTACATGCTTTTAAAGGTGTTAATCAAGACATCTATTATGGAACCCACTCAATCCACTACAAGATTGCTGGCATCCTTAGCCTATCCTGGAAGTAGCTGGTGAAAGTTAGTAGCCAACCCTGGGTAAACACACTAGCCATTGTTACACACCCATAATCACAAGCACCAGGCCAATTTAAAGATGTTAGTTCATCTAACATGACCATCATCTTTTGTATGTGAAGGAAGAGTCAAGTACTTATACATAACTTTTTTTTGTTGTGCCGTTACACACCCTTTTGCTTTTTCTTTTGCTATAATTACAACGTAAATGGGGCTAAAGGGTTGGTACCCTAACAATTTCTGATGCTTCACTATAGTTCCATACTATCAGTCACACCCTGAATTTGAATTTGTGGGAAGCCATATTTTTGAGCAGTTAATTGTTCGTAATGAACATTATGAAATGTAAAATACTACAAAGATGTTCATGTTCCATTACAGTATTTAAAGCTTTTTTTTGATAGTGCACCAAAGTATAAAATAAAGGAGAATTTATTGATTTAACTATGGGACATAACCAAATGAACATACCTGATATTTATAATGTACATCTTGAAGATGTTAAAAACATATGCATTTCAGGGTGAGGAAAGTTTGGTCGATGGATGAATTAATTAAAGGAGCAAGCTGAATTATGGTCTAGAAACAGGCAAGGTACATAATTTACAAATCAAGTTAACTACCAGAATTGTACTACTACCAAATGGCAAACATTTTAATTCGAAAGCTGGAGCAAAGCTAAAATTAATAAAACAAAAATCCCTAAACCTAATGTTTCCTAAACATTGCAGAGTGTTTCCTTCGAATATCCAAAGTATTAGATACAGAGCTCTGCTTGCCTATCTTATTACAGATGGGGAACCATGACATAATTCATCATGTGATGGGCAAGTAAAGCCTATGTCACATTAGATGACTTTTCCAGCAATTTTCAACAATTTTTAGCCTTCATTTACATAATCTTAGCCTGTTAGAGGCAGTTGGTGGCACACTCCTGTGAAGCTGATTGTCTAATGTGACATTGATATTGACTGAAACCAACTAGTCTATGACTGGCTAGGATTAATTCAAACAGATTTGATGTTCTCGTTAGTCAGAGGGCGTGCTGTGTTTGCAGGAGAGCTGACAACCAAATGAAATAATGAATAGTCATCCAGAAGTACAATGCATAACATGTAGTGAGGAGGAATAAGGAACGCATGTGTTTTGAAACTCACAAACAAAAGTGAAACTCATCTGTTTGATGCCTAATATTTTACATACCATAACAGAATGGAAACGAAAATTCAAGGGCAGAGATTGCTCCTGAACTTGCTGCAGCTGTTAACCTTTCGTAAGGCACTGCTCCATCAGGCAACACGTTACTGGTTTTCTAAATAGAGGCAAGCATGACTGTCCTAGAGGATTGGCATTTGGTCAGTAAATATGACATGGGCTGTGATTGTCAGTTGTGTAATTTGACATGGTGCAACAACAAGTTCAGCAACTGCAATTGGCAAAACTGACAAATGCTCCACAAAAAAAAAGCTACGTGATATGATATCAGCTTAACATGACAAGCAACTAGAATTATGACTGCATACAATATAGCTGCAGCCATGCAAACACATCACAAAATAACAACAACAAGCACAAAATAGTGTCACCAGAACAATAAAAAATGAACAAATTGAAGATAGTAGGACTACATCAGAAAAGACAAAATGAAAGAAAACACAAAAGAGTAGCTTCAGAATCAATTGTTCAAAGGCTGTCACTAAGTGCTAAACCATCACTATGATCTGTTTGTCTCTTCTCTTCAAAGCATTTTATTATTATTAATATACTTAGCTTGGTCCTAACTGTTATCCAAGGAGACATTAAAAACATTTAAATCGGTGGGTTAATCAACTCGCTAACAGTCACACGGATATCTTGGTCCAGAAGATCAAATTGGTACTCTTGAATTGATACCAACATATTGCCCAGTTGCTTTGAAGAGAAGACCCTTGGATGCGCTGTACAAAACAGAGGGCACCAAAATGCTTCCTTGCTTGTGTTTTCAAATTGAATGTCCTTGCCACTCTGCCACATTGCCTTCTTAGACAAACAAATATTTAAATAACCTGACCTAGTATTTAAATTATTCAAATAATCTCCTAATAGCAGCAGGAGATGAAATTTAGTTTTGGGCACTCAATGAAAGATTTGAAGGCAACTCTGACATATTGTATTTGAAATAAAAGATGAAACAGATGACAAAAAGGAAAGATAATGTGAAGATACAGCCCTTCATAATGCATGATTTGATGCATTAGCCATTGTTGCACATTCTCCTCAATGCCGTTGTGGAAAATTAATTTTTAAACAGACTAACTGTATTTTTTTCCCCCCAATTAATTTAAATGGAGCAATTAAGTTTTAAATTTTAATAAATAGCTACAGGAAACTGATGAAAATGTTATGAAAAATAGAACGCATTTTTAAATGCAGCATGTGATTTCATGCATGGTATCAAGGGACTTGGTAGGAAAAATACCCACAAGTTTTTAATCCCATGGCATTTTCTAATTAGGAGTCTAAACATTTGTATTTCTGGCTATCCCCTTTTCATAATTTAGTCTTAAAAAAAAAAGAAAGAAAAAAAAAAACTGCGACTCCTAAGAAAACAGCGGCACCATTAGCATAAACCTGCAGGGTTATGCACAAATGGAGCTATTGCAAATTTACCAGCAGCTGAGGCTTATCAGTTCTTTTTTTCTTTTGAATTTTATTTTTCTATGATGATGCAAGCAAGGGTATCAAGAGCTTTTCAAAAGATCCTTTTTTCCCTAAATGGGTCATTCCATTACTCATAAAACAGTGACCTTGCAGGTACTGAATTTTAATGAATCTACAGTACAATTCACACAATAGTTACTGATTGCCCCCAGATTATATTTACAGAACATAATGCTTTTGTGTATCTTGATAAAAAAGGACTGTTGGGTTCTGAGCATTAATGGCACAAGAATGTATTCACACTAGGTATCATGCCATGAGCATTTTAACATAACTTTCCAAGAAAATAAATACATTCACTATGTGAGACTTTCATTTTACTTGTAAAAGAGGAGAAAAACACTATTGGATGAAAACTAGGACAAAATGAAATGTATATTTTATATAGAACACTTGTATAGTGATCACCATCTTAAGGTGTTTTACAAGCTGAAACATTTAGTACACTCTCTTACATGTATGTTTAACAAGTGGAGTGTTTTGCTTTTATTGAATCTGAGCTGGAGATTGAACGGACATCTTTGAGGATTATAGTCCATGCAGTCCCCTGCATTACACACTGCTAGACTTTTAGAAAAGAATGTAAACCTCTATGAGAAAACAATATTCTCAATAAGAAAATATCTTGCTTAATTATATTGCATGTCATGTAATCATATTGTAAAACACAAAATTACTGGCTTAATCTCACATTTAACTCACTCAGTAACCAGTGCTGGCTCTAGGTCCTTTTCTTGTTAGGATATGATATGGGCGCAATAGCTAGTTAGTGGGGCATGTGAAGACTGAAAAAAACCTAAAAACAATAGAGAATATATGGCAAAAACTAAATCTATAATGCCATGGACTGCTGTTTTAGTAAGGAGTGTAAAAGAGATACATCCAGGACTATTCATCTCTGTGCTAGGTAAGTGTGCCTTTCTTCATATGACTGTAGACCATTTGCTTTGGTGATACTTCCAGGTAGGAAAATGGGCAAGATATTCCACTTGGTAAACGGTGTGAAAGATTCCACGCAGGGGACTGACATCCCGGCCGGAGCTGTGCTGGGATCCCTACCTTGCTAGGATGCCAATAGCATGGAAGGGCAGGAGAAGACAGTTTGTTAAGGGCATTTTCTCCACCGAGGTGCTAGATGCCAGCCTCCCTGGGTTATGACACCACCATGGATTCACAAAGGGCACATTGGGAACTGTAGTTCATTGGCTCAGTCCTGTTGGGTTCCGTGGGTGACACCAGGGGGCACTGAAGAGCCCTACTTTGTCAGGATCTAGCCTCACCAGGAAGTACTCCCAGGCCAGAGATTTGGCACACTGGAAGTGCTCACTGGTTTACATAAAAGGAGCTGCCCACCTCAAAACAGGAAGCCAGATTTGGGAGGAGGAATTTAAAGTTTACTGGAGGAGCAAATGAGACACGACAGTGTTACTGAGAGTGAGATTTATATTTGTGGTATGGGAAACGCTTCATTGTATAAGAGTTTCACACAATAAAACCTTCTGTTCTCATTGGATCTTGTGTCAGAGCCTTTGTTTCAGGTGTTTGGGGAGTTGCAGTGCCTCCTGGGGACCACAGTGGTGTCATGTATGCATGATTAGAGTGTGTATTGGTTGTTAAATGCAAGATGACACAAGGATGGGTTATATGAATGTGCATGTACTAACTGCTTTTCTTTTTCCAGTGTGACACAGACTCCAGAGACCTCCACGGTCCATGATGCTTTTTCACATTTCAGCCAGTAACTAACTAGTAATCAAGAGAGCTGTTGTTTTTAGTGAAATTTACAAACGTCTAAGTGGCAATAATAAATAAGCCATGTGTCACCTGAGTACTGTAACATCAGGTAATATCTATTAAATTCTCAATATCAAAACTGTTACACATCATGCTGTTATTACTCCATTGTTACTCCAGTAAACTGCCAGCTTTATTCAAGTTTACTTTTATAATTGTTCAATATATTATTAATTTGATTTGTTGTTGATGGTTCTTTAATGTACATAATATAAAAATGTAATCATTGTGTTGTGATTCACTCCTCCAATATCCATCCCTATATCTGAGTATACGAGAAAGACTAGGGGAGACCACTCACGATTTTTCTTTATAGTTTGCTCCCTTAATTCCATTCTAATTATGACAGTCACAAATGAGCAGAGCAGACACCAGGACAAAAGACACTGCTGAAAGGCTGCATCTACTTCAGCGTCAGACTCACTAAGATGTTCATTAGTAAAAAATGGACTAAATAACCAGGACACCTGGAAAAGCAGAATGAAAATCATGATAATGAAAATCTTAAAAAGCAAGTTTAAAAAAATATACTGTGTTATCTCTGTGTAATATACAAACATACTTTGTACATTCTAATAAACAATTGTCAAATTGCTTTTGTAATTTGCACATCTTTCTCAATATCTTAGAAACTCGGAAATAACAGCTTGCTTAATTAGCAAGATGTTGATTAGAATGAAAACCTGTAGCCATGTGGGGTCTTCAGGAATACTTTATTATGTTTTATCACAATACTGTTATTAACTGTTGCAAAATATAATAGCACTAAGGCTTTTTTGTTCGAGAGGTTCATGATATTTCAACTTATCCATTGACTCCTAATAAGAATTACATAAACTATTGATTGAGCTATTAGCACTGCCTTTAAACTGTAGATTTACTCTCACATGTTGTCAGATAGTCAGATAACTGACCTCCAAATAGTCCTGATTTTTGTCAGAGTAAGGAACACAGCAGTTTCAAATTAGTTTAATGGCAATGTGTTGCATGTTGATTAGCACATGCCAGTAAAAATGTAACTGAATGTTCTGCATGTGACAGTAATGACCCTATAAATCCTACAAACCTATAAAACGATGTGGAACCTTTAACTGAAATAAAGTCTGCTATAAGAAGCAAGAATATAAACGTGGAATTAGCAGGATTCACTACACGATACCTAACTTTTCACAAATGGCTTCTGCAAGATGGTTTAGTAAAATCTGCTATGTGTTGTATTGTTACTTGAGGTAAGATTTAGCTAATATTAGTAGAACTTGATCAAATCTGGAAGAGTGTAAAATCACAATATGAAATGAGAGGGTACTTACTTTACAGGTACAGGTTAGTAAGGTCTACACAACAGTCATAATGTCAGTACAAACCTGCCATGTGAAACCCAAGAAAGCAAGAGAGGTTTAATTGCCACAAATGAGTTTTTCAGCGAACAGAGCTGAAGACCAAGCAATATCTCTGGCCAACACACTTATTTGTTTTACCATTTAGTCAGAGAAAAGCCAGCAGAGTAGCCAGAATATGATGAAATATGACAGTCATAAGGTATGCAGGATGTCAGGAGGTGTGCAGCTTCTTTGTTTCCAGTATATTTTCTAGTTGTTTCTGAGGTTAACATAAAGAACAGTAGCTAGATTATGTGGTCAGATGCAGGAATGAGAGCTCAACGAAAGTGAAAATTTGGGGTGACAACCAGGCCATCATGTTTAATATCCAAAACTTTAGCAAAAAAATAACACAGTTTGGCATACATGTCCCACAAAACAGGGCTGAAAATCAAATGGTCATAAAACATTAAAACTCGTGCTCATTTAATATGTAGAGACAGGCTCACATAGTCCATTACTGATTATAAATTCTTCAAATCTGACTCAATTTTGATGCATCCTATAAATGTAAGAGATCAAAGAAACCTCTGCCAAATTACATTGATGAAATAGATATTTCATTAATAGAAGATACGTCTGACGATATAAGCCTTCAATTCCTGTATGCAGTAAAATCATAAGTGAGTGTACAGCAGATGATACATGGATGTCTTTAAGAAAATGCAAATAAGAGCCATTAAATTAACTTTACCATTAATTTAAGCCATGAATTATTTCTTATGTTAAACTTGATAAATATGTTTGTGCTGTTTAATAACAAAACAGGTGATAAAGTGCAATAATTAGTTCAATTTAATGTGATTGGCAACTGTGTATGGAACATCCTCATCTCTTTGAACTCTGCAAACATAGTAAAATATTTACCAAACTGCAGATGCTAAGAGAGACCGTTTATTATTTAACGTGATTCAGTAGTTTACTGCATTAACTGTTGAATATAGAAGCTGGGTTTGCATTTGGTACAATCAGAGAGCACATTTGGTTACTGGGTTTCAAAAGTATGTGAAGTTTACAGTCAGTAAAACATTAAAGACAAAAGGAATAATTGTTCAATATACTGTATAGCAAATATTATATATGATTTCTATGCAAAAATAAATAAGTATGAATCAAAAGACAGAAGCTATACTTTGATATCTGCAGAGGCGTACTTCTGATTTGCATTTCCAATGTTTAGAATGTTTGAGGCCCTGAAGGTGTTATTAACTGTACACTGCTGTGTCAGATATACAGTATATTTAACATGAATTGTTAAACTGATTAGAGCTGCGGTGGAAGTGAATAGCAGTTGAAAGGAAATATTCTCACATTATGCATATTTTAAGTGTAAATTACTCCACCTGGAGTTGAAAAGCTCATTTTTATGCTTAAATTGGAGGTGATAATTTTTTTAAGCCCATATTCTTGATAATGGGTCACCATTGTTAAAGAATAATTTCTGAGTGTGATACATATAATAGAACTTTAGAAAAATCCAAAAAGCCAGCCTGTTTATATCAAATAATTCATGATGTTGATAGGATTTAAAAATGAGAAGAATTCATCTTTTTTCTTTTTTATTTGAGAAATGAAATGTGGCACAGAGTGCCGAATTCAAGGTTTTTAGTCACACTGCTGCACTATCCTCCACAACACTATATAGCATGTAACAAAAAGGCGCTATATAGGCGCCTGACCCGACACAGACTCATACCGGAGGCATGTATAAAAACCAAGAACTTTTATTTTTCTTCAGCTGTGGGGCACATCTTCCCTGTGACCCCCACAGACACAACACAGTCCCAAGTACACAAATAAAGCACACCATACTTCTCTCCCTCCACCATTCCTCCTAGGCAACGTCATCCTCCTCCTCCCGACTCTGGCCCTTGAGTGGTGGTTGCTGACCCCTTTTATAGTCCACCCGGAAGTTCTCCAGGTGGTTGACTGCCGAGTTCCGGTTGCACTTCCGGATGTGGCGAATACACTGGCCGTAAGGGCTCAGGAGTCCCAGCTGCAGCACCCCCTGGCGGCACCTGTGGGACCCAACAGGGCTGCACCCAAATCCAATTCCCATGGAGCCCTGCGGGAAACCGAGGCACCGCTCCAACACAGGGGTGCTGCCATCTAGCGTCTAGGGGGAGGTATTACACAGTCCATGGCTCCTCTCCCTTAACATATAGTGAAGAGGTGTCCCTGCCGGGCATGGACGCCGGCCGTCCACGACAAGCGTTTGAATAAGATGGTCTGTCAGACAGGTCATTTACAGTGACTCCAAGGGATTGAAGAGGTTTTTTCTTAAGGGGCTATTCAGAGGATTGTTGACAATGCAAAGGTCAGTGCACACACATTATTTGATCATATAGCAAAAACTGAAATAGCAAAACTAAAGATGAAGTCAAAACAAAACTAAAGAGAAAACTAGATCATTTCTCTGCCTTTTTAGTTTGCTTGAGCACAAGCCTCTTGTGAAGACTTTCCTTTAATCACAGGAAGTTAAGATACTGTTTGAATGTGGATGATCTGTGCAGTGTCCGAGGAACCAAAATGGTGGTGGCCATTAAAAGAAACACACAAAATGGTGACTCCCGCATGTATACAAAAAGCCAATACGATGACTGATGAGAAGAGGTTCATTTATTACATATATTTTTGTTTAAATGTATTATTATATTTTATTTTTTATTTCAGTGACAACATTGTTATGTATCTAGGTTTTATTGTCCCACATTAATGTTTTTTTATTATTATAATTTTTTTTTATTATTTCATTATGACTCATATTTTAAATTGTTGTTTTATTGTGTCATCTTGTATATCATGGCATCATGGCATCTTTTTCTAAATTCAGTTGGTGCTATTTTGGACCTTTTTTTCATGGCTTCAGCCATCTTGTTGTTGCCCGTGATAGCCACATATTTCATCACTGCATGCACTTGTTTGACATGACATCATAGAGATTTTGGTGTCCAAGTTTATGGATAAAGTCTACAGTGAACTATCACTTTTTGGCTTGAGTTGAATAGGATTTAAGAAGGATAATTAGATAGCCAGGATTTTTGCTTGGCTTTTTGGCTTCAACTTTTGTCTCACCTTTTGCTTTTGATGATTGATTTCCTGGTATTGTTTTTGCTTAATTAGGCATGGAGCCCAATACAAACAGATGTTGGTTGGAGGAAAAAAAAACTGTAGCCACAAGGGTTACCCAGGATTGAGTTGTTATAGTGTAATCATTACTGTCTACTCTCAACCAATATTTTTTGCATATGGTTTTTCATGGTGCCACCATATGGTGAAAGTGAGCAACACTGGAGCACCACAAGGAATAGTCCTGTCTCCTTTACTCTGAACTCTGTACATCTCCAACTACAAATTAATGTCACTTGCAGAAATTCTCAGATGATTCTGCACTTATGAGATGTATTGATAAAGGGGATGAGACAGAGTATAGGAGTCAGATGTAAAAGTTTGTTTCATTGTCTGCATCTTAACATCAGCAAAACCAAGGAACTGGTAATTGACTTTCACCGTACTAAAGTGCCTCTATGTCCAGTCACTATTCAAGGAGTGGATGCCTAGGTGGTCCACTCCTACAAGTATTAATGACATGTTGGACTGGTCTTGGAACAATGGAGGAACTACATAAGAAAGAGCCCACTGGGCCCTTTTCCCATGGAGACTGTGTTCCTTTATTGTGGGAAGTAACATCCTTCACATCTTATGTAACTCAGTGATGGCCTATGTGATCTTCTACACTGTGGTATGTTGGAATGGTAACATCACCTCAAGAGAGGCCCACCAAATCAACACGCTAATTAAAAGAATAAGCTAAAGTGAAATAGAGAATTAAAACAAAACTCAATGCTATTATGAACAATGCTGCTCATCTTCTCTCTGACACACTAATGCTGAGGACTTTCAGCCAACAAATTATTCACCAGAAATGACTACTGGGGCTCCTTTATGTACACTGTGACAGGGACTGCCAAGTCAGAAGTTTTCTTTCTTTTTAGTCATTCTGGTGTGTGTTCATATCAAAGTGTGTGTGTACATTTATTTATTTACTTACTTACTTATCTACCTAGTTATGTATGTATTTATTTAAAGAGCTTCTGTAAAAAGACAAATTTCCCTCTGGAGAAAAATAAAGTTCTATCTATCTGTCGATGGTGCTTGCATATTACATGGACATGTTGTCTTATGTGTCTGGTTGCTGTGTGGCTGACAGATGTGTGATGCCCACACCAAAAGAACCTTGACATCATGGCGGCCATGATATATAAGATGGCACCCACACTAAGAGAGAAAGAGACTGGCACTTGAGCAAACAAATTAAACAAATGATATAGGGATTGATTTAGATTGTGATTCTGGTTTTGTTTTGACTACAATTTCAACTTTAAGTATTTTACTAAATGTTTTTAGCGCCAAAGTTAATGACTTTTAGTGTATAGATCCTTACTAATAACATAGATTATCTTTTTTGCTTTGTTCTTGAAAGAAAATTCTTCTCATGATCTCTGCCACTCAAAATCCAAAATAGTTTGATAGTGCACTCAATTTATATCTTTCCAACAAACTAATGCTAAAAGTATTCAAAGATAAAAATGAATAAGGCATACTAGATGCTAGTAACAATTATTAACATGTTCTAGACACTCCCAATATTATGCATTCAATTTTACATTACATTACTACAATGAAAGTGACTCCCTGCCTCTAAAGTTCTTAGTTTTAATTGTATCCCATAACTACAGATCCCACCGGTACCAAAAGATGCCCCCCAGCACTATGTCCAATCTTTCCTTCTTAGTCTTACCCAGAAAGGAGCCTAGAATAGGCAAAACATATTGGAAAACTCTCTTGCCAATTTGGCTAATAAACTTAATACCATGTTCCTTAAATGTTTTTGAAAAACTATCAGCCAACATTGATCTGTATCATTAATTTAGTCACCAAAAATTCTCCTATCTATGCAATAGTAAGTCAAGTGCCTATTAATAAATGAGCTTGAAACTTAAAAACTCCCACTTTCCAGGGGGCAAGAGGTGATCAGCTGAATCATCTTAATTTAACCAACCATTCCACAGTTGTAAGAGTTCCAATCTATCTCTAGAAAATGCTCAACACATGTCCAGTCCTGAGTTGATGACTCTCTTCACCTCTTACCTCTCATTTACAACTGACATTAAATCACTTGCCTGTACCTCTTGGACCTGAGTCTAATCCTATTGGAGTTTTACTATTTGAAGATAGCTGTGCAGCTTTCTCCAGTTCTTTAAACAGTATAAACCAACCATCCATCCATCCATTATCCAACCCGCTGAATCCGAACACAGGGTCACGGGGTTCTGCTGGAGCCAATCCCAGCCAACACAGGGCACAAGACAGGAACCAATCCCGGGCAGGGTGCCAACCCACCGCAGTAAACCAACCACCTCTTCCTTAAAATTTGTAATCCTGGTGGCCATATATTGTAAGTGGGTGACATTTGGGTAGCTCTAAACCAGGGGTCCTCAATCACATGTCCTGGAGGGTCAGAGTGGCTGCAGGTTTTTGTTCAAACCCAGTTGTTTAATTAGAAAGCAATTCTTGCCAATAATTTAATTTCTTGGCTTGTTAGTGCTTTAACTCTGCTATGTCAGGTAATTTTCATATCCTAGATTTTCTCCCCCATTCTAAGGATATCATCCAAATGATTTGAAGGCTAAAATGGATGAGTAAGTCTCAGTCCTTCACTTCCTCTTCACTTTCCTTCCAATTATTTAATTAAACCCAACAGCGCATGATAAATACATAAAGGTGTAAGTGGTAACAAGCTAAATGGAGAAATACTGGTCTCTTTTGTCATTTGCATGTTATTGCTACTTAGGAGCATATAAAAAATAAAAATACAGCTGTTTATGACTAAAATAAGCAAAAAGGGTTCAAAATCTTAACGAGTGAGACAACTAAAGTGAAGCAGAAGAGTTACTTGAGCAATAAGTGCTTCTTATTAAGCAATTGGGTTTGAGCAAAAACCTGCAGCCACTGTGGCCCTCCAGGACTGTGATTGAGGACCCCTGCTCGAAACTGACATGGCTGCAACCATGCACAAAACTGTAGCTACCAACCCAAAATACTTGAATATGAAAAAACAACAATAAAACATAGTAATTTTAAGGAAAGTTATGAAAAAAGTCATACATATTGCAAAGAACTCTCCAACAACGTCTCCAACAATTAGCCACAATAATGAAATAAACCAGCAATTCTTACTCCTTCCATCCTCCAGCTCAGTGTTGCCCTTTGCCTCAATGATATGTGGCATTGGGCTATCTTTTATATACAGTATATATACAGTATATTGAACTGCCATCTTTCACAAATGAAGATAAACAGTTTGTTTGAACCCAAACATCAAGCAGGATTGCCACTCTTACTATGCAAAGAACAAAATGTATTTTGAAATCTTTTTGAGTGTTGTATGTTATGTTACAGTAGCATAATATTACAGAGAAAGTTACAAATCCACCCTGGACAGAGAATATGTGTTTAACAATAGTTAATATAGGGGTTTTTAAAATGCGTCTGCAATATTTTTTTTCAAATTTGTTTACATTGAATTCATTTCAGATTCATTACTTCTTCATTTACCTTTCCTGCTTTTGAATTTACTCATGTCAGAGGTCTACCAGTTTCTGAATGTCTTAAGGAAAAAATGTTTTTTGGTTGGGACAGTTATTTACTGTTTATTTTAATACATCATCACCTGAAAAAAGATAATCTTTTCGAGTCAGTATTTCCTCTATCATTGTTCTTCTATCTGTCAGTGGCACCCCTGCGTTTCATTAGTGGTTGATGTTGACAGCCATTCCAGGTGCTCTGCATTCATCACACTTGTCTGTGTATAAACATTTCAATCCACTCATATACACTTCAGTGAGTAAAAGCATTATCCCCAGAGTGAATACATAAACAAGTGTTGATTTCAGTTCCTTTAACACCTTCTGTCTATAAGAATTGTACAACCTTTCTTTATTTCTTTGGTGGTGACTGATAGATGTGCAACCATGTTCATGACTCTCCGCATCTCACATAGTGACAGCAAGGTCAGTAGCAACAAGGTACTGAACTACCAGACTAAGGGTTACAACACTGCAGCCTCAGTGAGCTACTTTGCAAAAATGGTGTGGAAAATTAAATGTGTGGAACAGTTTCTGACAAACCCTTGTATAAAGGAAAATTCCTCTTTCTTTCATGGCAGTTACATGCTTGTACATTAACCAACATATCTCGTCAGAGATTTGAACGTGGAACAAGACCCTGCAATAAAAGTGACACAGACATACTAAGATTGCATCACATTGGTAGTTCTAGACACTCATGTGTGTCACTTTGCTTAATTTAAATCCTCTTAGACTTTTACTTTCATCAGACTTTTAGTTGTGCTCTCATGCATCCAATGACAATTTTTTACATCAGATTTATATTATATTCCTAAATTTAGCATTTCTTATTTAAGAGAAGTTGAGACAATTTACAGAGACTCTTTAATGACTCTGTTACTGCATATATAAATACTTACGTGCTATTATGTATCTTGATGGTTTTGCTTGTTTCTTTTACTGTTTGATATTTTCACTTTGGGCCTGCATACAGAGCAGCACATTTAATAAAATATATTGAAGTGAATTTAAATACGATATCTTTAACTACATTCTCTTTAGATATACTGTACTATATATTAATATCTGTATTCTACTACTATTATTACTGCTACCAGAGGTTGGCCCTTAAAATTTGCAGATCGAACTATTTGTTTGTTATCAATAATTAAATGGAAATAATCATCACTCCTTCCATTACTGATGTTGTACAGGCAAACCTCCACATCATCTTTAATAAAGTAAAACGGTCTGTGCACTCCTGGAGTAACCCCTCTCTTTCCTTTCAAGGTTCGCTTGGCAATCATTAAAATGAACATCGTCCCTTGTTTAAACTTTGTCAGCTCAATGCTCCCTCTTTCCCCACCTTCCTCCTTTTGGATCCAGGTCAGATCAGCTATCATCTCCTTTTTATAGAGTGTTAAAAGACCTGCCATCAAACAGTCCTTTTTTGATTCGAGCCAGGACAGACAGAGGTATCTCTCTTCCAGATTTTGAAATGTACTATTGGGCATATGTTCTTTGCCCGTTATCCCTATGGCTGAATCCTCCACTTTCCTCTCCATCCTGGCTACTTATAGACACAAACCTTGCTTCCCCACACTCTCTGCAACACCTACCATTTATCAGGTTCAAAACAAAAATGGTAAAGGATGAATATAATCCTCTTATAAATTATGTTCTGTCTGTATGGCATAAAGTAGAAATGCAACCAGTGGTTCAACACCATTGTTTCATAATGGCTCTCTCAACATTGGTGGGGGCCCTACCCACTTTGAGCTTCATGTGGTATTCAGAGCGATTTGTTTGATGGAAATGGGCTCACCTCTTTTCGGTTTCTGAAAGAAAAATATTCTATTCCTCCCTTCTCCTTTTCTTCTGTTTACAGGTTAAACTTGTGCTTCAGATGTGTGGAGTAATATTTTCTGCCCTTGTTTTCCAACAACCCACTATTTGACTACTTTTTCTCAACCTTGTTTTCCACTGAACGCATTTACTCTTTGTATGCCCATCTTTGTGATTCCATAACTACACCTTTCCCAGTCACTCAATAATGGATCAATGATCTTTTCCTATCAACTCCAGTGTCTTGGAACACAATTTTTAAAAACATTAAAATTTTCTCTAGAAACTCTAACCACCAACACTTTGAATATAGAAATGTCCATAAAGTTTATTATTATTCTAGAAAGCGTTTCCTGATGGTCTTAGCCCCTGATCCAGTCTACCATCAGTGCCCCCCTAATGTACATGGCACCTGTCTCCGCACATTCTGGGAATGCCCCAATGTTGCTGTTCTTTGAGCTTCAATTTCTACTGCCATCTTATCTATCTCTATTCCTTGCTCTCCTTCTACTCTACTTCTGTTAGATTTCTTTACTCTCTCTTTCTCTTCACCAGTACAGTAGATAGATAGATAGATAGATAGATAGATAGATAGATAGATAGATAGATAGATAGATAGATAGATAGATAGATAGATAGATACTTTATTAATCCCAAGGGGAAATTCAAATACTCCAGCAGCACCTTACTGATACAAAAAAAAAAAAATTAAATTAAAGATTGATAATAATGCAGGTAAAAACAGACAATAACTTTGTATAATGTTAACGTTTACACCCCAGGCTCCTATCAATTATGGAAAATCCACTGCATCCACTAAACAGTGTCATCTCCAGACAGAAGAGCAGCTTCAGCACCAGACTGCTGTCACTGTCCTGCCCCACTGACAGACTGAGGAGATCGTTCCTCCCCAAAACTATGCGACTCTTCATTTCCACCTGGGGGTGTAAACGTTAACATCATACAAAGTTATTGTCTGTTTGTACCTGCATTATTATCAATCTTTAATATAATATATTTTTTTATTGTATCAGTAAGGTGCTGCTGGAGTATGTGAATATCCCCTTGGGATTAATAAAGTATCTATCTATCTATCTATCTATCTATCTATCTATCTATCTATCTATCTATCTATCTATCTATCTATCTATCTATCTATCTATCTATCTATCTATCTATCTATCTATCTAAAGGCAAGTGTCTTTAAAGTATGAGCACCACTGTAGACGTCATGAGTGTGATGTAGCTTCCTTACAGACATTTTGTACTATTTTTGGATTTCTTAGTGTTATATTTTTTGTTAGTTTAATATTTTAAAGTTTTTGACAAAGATTTCATTACAGCGCTGGAATATTCCCTGCCACAGTTGCCACCATTTATCGTTTATCTCATTTAATTAGCTGGTGTTTTTTTTTCTTTTCTTGTTCTGCAATCAGAAAATCACACCAATGTGATATTTAATAATTATATCATCTTATAATATATTTATATAGCTTTAAATATTTAACACTCTTCTGTTGTTTTCCCTTTAATTTGACACTTTTTCTGTGCAGTTTGCTCCCTTAACTGTATCCTAATAATGACAATCAACAAGGAGCAAGGAAAAGCAAGATGTTAGCCCTCTAGACATTTTTCAAAATGCGGTAACTGTCAACGTTCTTGTCAGGGGAAATGTGGAAGTCACTAAGCTCTGCATCGTCGTAGCCTGCAATAACACAATGGGTGCATTGATCATGTACATCAGGCATTGACATTCAAAAAAAAATATAAGAAAAGTGCACAAAGAAACACTCTTCTACAGTCTTGATTGCAACTTTGGCCTGTGAGCTGGTGACTGTCTCAAAATGCATCAGAAACGATGTGTACTAAATCTGCATCAGTACAGCAGTGGACACTAGACATACCTTTCCTACTGTATTTGTGTTGACACTTTGGTATTTTCATGTTTCTGTTACATGCAATAATGTTTTCTTGTTGAAAAAAATTCAAAGTTTTTTCTCACTTTAGTATACTATGTGCTATGCGATATTCATTACAGGAAAGATTTCTGCATGGACTAACACATTTATACTCTGTGTCCAGGGTGGTGAGGGATCAAAAACTCTTAAGCAATAGCAAACTAAAGGTTTAACTGATAGCAAGCTGAATAAAATGTAAATAAAGGACTGTGGCCCACCAGGCTGGCACCGCCAGCTGAACCCGACACAGACACGCGTGGGACACAAGTTCAATGCACACTCTAGATTTTCTTTTCTTTTTCCCTTGTGGGAAACACCTTCCCCGTTCCCCACAACTATGACACAGTCTAAGCACAAGCACAGCACAATACCATAAGTCTCTTTCTTCATTCTTTCCTTCTCTTCCTTCACTCCTTGGGTCAAGCATCGTCGCTCCTGCTCCCGACTCTGGCTCCCGAGTAGTGGCTGCTGGCTCCTTTTATAATGAAGTGCTCCAGGTGCTTGATTACTCGTGTCCGGGAGCACTTCCGGCTGTGGCGGAAGAAGTGCCCATAAGGGCTCAGCAGCTCCTGCTGCAGCACCCCCTGGTGGCGCCTGCGGATCCCAACAGGGCTGCACCACACTCCAACTCCCATGCAGCCCTATGGGAGTCTGAGACACTGCTGCAACCCAGGGGGGTTTCCATCTAGCATCCCGGGGGAGGTAACGCTCTGGCCACACTTGCTCCCCCGGTCCTCCCAGCGTGGATGCGTCCCAGCCGGGCAAGAGCCCTGGCTACACGCTACAGGAGTCATGTACTTGAAATATAAGAAAATATTTTAAAACTATGACATGAAATATAGAAACATGCACTCAACCTTTAAGATACCTTCAGCTAAGTTTGTAGCCGCTTTTATTTGTTTTTGTGAGTGGTGTTGAATGCTCTATTTGATTTGAGTATTCAAGGAAAAAAGTTAAATTAAAGCAAAATAACTATGTCATTAAATTGCACCAAGCTGAGGCCAACCCTCATAAAAATTAAATTCAGGCTTGAGGCCTACTGGTCTAAATGTTTTTTTCCCTTAAACGTTTAAGTAGATTACTGCCTACACAGGTACAACAGGGAAAAGCCAACAACCAAACCATCCTTAATAATCTTCTGAACTGAAAAACAATAAAGAGGGAAAGAAAAACAATAAACTCTGGGTCTTTAAAAATAAAATGATCAAAATAGAAAATAAGGGCAAAACACAGAGTTTGACTAAAAGGCAACCTAACCAACAAAATCAAAACTCAAAATCCAGAAAATAAAACACATAGAATCAAAAACCAGAAACTTCATTAAGGCGCTCTTAAAAAGAAATTTTTACTATAATTCCCCAATGCTGATATGGAGTTCGTGGACTATAAAGGCAGAGATGGTAGAAGTGGGCGGTCATGTGAAGCGAGTCGGATTTGAGTGTTAATTTTTCTGGCTTGTGACTTTCTTAACAATATTTAAAACTAGGGGGCTTCGCCACCTGCTTGCTTCGCTCGCCAACCCCCGTGTTTGGTTTTCCGGGTACACACTTAAGATTTTTTTTTTCTTTGAATTGTTGCTATTTCATTAGTTTTACTTTTATTTCAGAACTTATGTAAAAACAATATTTGGAATCTTTCGAGTCCCAATATGCTGAATCTTTTAAATGAGGTCAGTGAGACATGTGTTTAATGACTTTGTACCATAATTCAGGATAGGTTTCTCTGTTTGGAATTTCAGCACAGACAAAGCGATCTACATCTTCAGCAGTTATTAATTTTTTTTGCAAAGTAACCAATAAATGCATGTGAGGTAAACCACATTTTTGAAATTCTCTGACTTAAACTTCAAAGCCTTACAATATTTATATACTTCTGACATATCACCTATGTCCATATATTCAATCTCTATTCGCCTTTTGGTTATTTCTCCGAGTAATAATTTCTCTTTCTTTGCGCTAATGTGATGTTTAGTTTCTTTTTTTGACACTGTCGTTTTTTTCTGCTTTCATATTCTGTATCTTGCTCTGCATGTGTTTCGCGCCTACGTTTTTTTTGAGTCTTTTGAATTCCAGTTTTCATTATCTCTAACCTGCGCTGCATGTGTTTGGCCTCCTTGTTTTTTAACCTCTTTATGATGGTTTACTTTGTTTTCTAATGTCTTTTATTTCTGACCTCGCTTTGTCCTTTTTTTTTTTCAATGACACCTGGTCCGTGGTGATTATTTTCCCTTTTTCGAGTAATAATTTCCATTTGTTTGCGCTCCTGCGATCTTTACTTTCTTTTTTTATACTTTCTAATTTTCCTACTTTCATATTCTTTAATTTTCTCCACAGTTGTATCGCACATAAGTTTTTTTTTTTTTGAGCCTTTCGAATTCCACTGCTTTCATAATCTGCTCTGCATGTGTATAGTGGCAACATTTGTGAACGTGTTTATGAAGTTGCGAAGGCGAAAAGACTGTTTTCCACTCTTTGCCTTTTAGTTCTGACCTCGATTTGTCCTTCTTTTTTTTCAATTACACCTGGTTCTGATGATTAATTACCTTCTGTTTGCGCTAATGCGATCTTTACTGTCTTTTTTTTTATACTGTAGCGACTGACATAATAAAGTGTCACAAAAGTTCTACTTGAACGATCGCCAACTTCGTAACTCCAAACACAACTTTCTAGCACCCTCTCCGACCCCTCCTCCACTGTGTCTGGCCCCCCATTACCGCATCAATCAATACCCCACTATCAGTCTTCCAAGCTGTACTCCATCCTCCTTCAATCGGACCTAACAGTCACTTAAAACAAAAAAGGCTTCAACTTGGCTGGGATGCTACAATACTTTCTAATTTTACTGCTTTCATATTCTGCACCTTTCTCTACATGTGTATTGCGCCATTGTTTGTTTGACCCTTTCGAATTCCACTGCTTTCATAATCTCATATCTGCCTTTTTTTCTCTCCAATACTTTTGGGTCTCTTTTCTCCGCACTGCTCTTTCTTCTTTGCTTTTAGTTGTTGATGTTTCATCTAGAATGTATTGTCCTTATACGCTTTATATGTGCGGAGAGCACAGGATCTGTGTGTGCTACGTGCCTTTACATGACTTGAGTGTTTTGCTGGCTGTGCTCTTATTTGATAAGAAGGGCATTTCTTGCAAGAATCTGATGTTCCACGACCCCACGAGACGGCCCTGGGACAATCTCTTGGCACCAAGTCTCATGTTTACGGTCCCCGCAAGACGCTCCATGGCCAGTCTTTTTTGTCTCCCTGGTCTTTTAATTGTCTTCTGAGAACTTCCGAGAAGATCATGTATTGTTGCCCTGCTTTTTCTTTCCAGGATTTTTTTTTATAATAGAGAGAAAAGACTTGTCTTGACTTAGACTTCCTTATTGATGACTTGCAACTTAATATGAACTTAAAATAAATGACTTGAAAAGTCTTACATTGTATCGGCACAATTATTGTTTTTCAAATTGTATTTCATTAATTTACATTTAGTTAATACTGTATATCTTTGTGCTTTGCACTTGCATAATTCATCAGGACTAATCAGCATGTTAGAAGGCAAAAGCAATGGAAGGATCATTACTGAGGATTATAGATTTTAGTTATTCTCAATTTACTGCAGACTATATTACAAAGAATGGACTAGCCATCTGCAAGATGTGTGGGTCAAAATCACAGACACAAGAACAGTATCTTCAAACTTTTATTTATCATTTCCAAATTAATAAAGACAGGGATGCTAACTAGAGATTGTCCCAGATATTATGACTGATGCTTCATTGTTCCAATAATGTACCACTTTATATCTGGAACCTGCAGATTATCTCCCAGGCTGCACTCTGCCGACTCTTTTCCCACTGCCCCGTCTAGCCCTGATCCACGCTATCCCACCAACAACTCAAGATTCCTGCTGCTCACATGTGTTATGAGTACAACACACAGTCAAAGTATTTTCCAATCTCTGTGAAGTACTGATGCCAATGAGGTTTCACTAATAATCTGCACAAAAGGATGTGGCAAGGAAAAGTGTCTTAAACGTTCTATCATATACAGTGTGTAAGGTCCGATAAGCGCTCTTTCCTCAGGCTAGTGTTAACGTCGCAGCCCCCTTCTGTAACTCACAGCTGTTAGATTTTTCCAGAAGGGCAGAGGTATCACAATACACTACCTGTAATATTCTACCTAAGTTGCAAACCAGATGAATTAGATTTTGCCTAAGTGGCTAAGCTTTTTAGAATTTTAATTTAAAATTTGGTGATATCAGAGTTTGCGTTAACTATTTAACTCAATAGCTGCATGACAATTTGGACAGCTTGCACTCACAACTCTCATGCTGTTTCATTGTATCATGAGATATCAGTGGACATGAGAAAATCTTGTCCACTAAAAACAAATAATACACAAGCTGGGGTTGCTGGGGTTAAATATTCTCCCCAAGTGGCTTTTTGGCATTATGGCAAAGAAGATACTGTTAGTGTTGGTGGCCCCCTCTCATCCTGGAGTGGAACTGCTTACCGCAGAGCCTGGAAGATTGTACCCAGACACGGAAGTGTGACATCTTTTATCTTCTATAACTACCTTTGTTATGACTATGAAATTTTGTTTACTAGAAATGACCGTGGAACAGACAACACAAGTTGAGCAGATCCCAGGCCCAAATGCGGCCAGAACAGTGCTCAAGCAAGGGTAGTAGTAATTAGGGTTATTTTTGTCATACCATAAAATTTTTAAAAAGCTGAAAGTTGAAGTTCTACTTGGATATCATTGATGCTCAGAACAGTCTTCTGTTTCGGGCTATAACCAAACGGATTCTCCCTCATTGTTCAGAGCGGCAGTGAGAGTCCTGGCAGTGCCTGCATCCAGTTACCTGATGAACAGGTGTGTAGTCATGGAGGGGGGATAATTCAGCCACATCACTCATAACATCCTGTCAACCTTAATTTTCTGCAGTGCAATGCATTGTAAATGAGGGTAGACAATTAAAATGTTTTGTTAATGAACAAATATGCAAATGATGTAATTGAGTTGATTATGAAACTATATTACTGTGAAATGTTGGCACCCTGCCCGGGATTGGTTCCTGCCTTGTGCCCTGTGTTGGCTGGGATTGGCTCCAGCAGACCCCCGTGACCCTGTGTTCGGATTCAGCGGGTTGGAGAATGGATGGATTACTGTGAAATGGCATAGACTTACAAAATTTATTTTCTTTAACTGCAGCGTCCTTTAGACACAATGCATTTATGGGGAAATTGTGGAAGCTCAATAGTAGTTAAACAAAGTACTTCAAAGTAAAATAATTATTGTATTTTTACACTATTTCTTGCTAAGAATCACTTTTGTTCTGAGAAAGTCTGTTCTCACCTTAGATGTTAGTATATTTTGGACATTATCAAAATTTGATTAATTGCAGGTAAAATGTCTAAGCACATTGTTACTCAAGTTCTCTCAACTATGACTTGACTTGTTTGATTAAATCCAGTGACTTGACTCGCTTGAATGTAACCTTTATAATTTAAGACTTGACTTGAAACTTGAAGGTCAAGACTTGAAGCTTACTTTAGAATTGCATCTATAGGACTTAGTCCAAGGGTGGTCACCGTCAGTTTCTGGAGGGCCACGGTAGCTGTAGGTGTTTGTTCCAATTAGAAAACAATCCTTGCCAATAATAGATCTTCTTTAATATCATGACTTGTATGTGATTTAACTCTGCAGTATCAGGTCATTGTTAAATTGTAGATTTTCTTTTTCTTTTTTAAGGGAATTATCCAAATGATTTGAAGCTTAAAACGGATGAGTATTTTTTAGTTCTTCACTTTCTCTTCATTTTCCATCGGAGTACTTTATTAAATCAAATAGTGCACAATGAATACATACAGGTGTTTGTAAATGGAAACAGACTAGATGGGAACTGCTGGTTCCTTTGCCATTTATATCTTATTGCTAATAAGGAGCAATTAAAAATCATGAATGCAGCTGTTTAAGATTAAAATAAGCAATGAAGGGGTCAAATATCTTAACAAGTAAGACAACTAAAATGAAACAGGAAAATGTGACTTGAGCAATATATGTGTCATCAGCAATTATTGACTTCTCATGAAGCAACTGGGTTGGAACAAAAACCTGCAGCCACTTAGGCCCAAGCAGGACCGACGTTGTTCACCCCAATTTAAAGGGTCCATGTCTTAAATAACAAATCAATTAAATGATGTTAATTAGCAGCAAAAACAGGTCACTAATTTAGAAAATGATTTGAATGAAAATCTGAAGCTACTGTAGCCCTCCACAGGATCAGAATTTGGCACCCCCTGTGACAGACGGTCCTCTAATTGTATGATATGGTGCCCCCATCCCGTGAAGCACTCTCTTAAGGGGACAGGGCACATAACTAAATCCATTTATAAAAGCAAAAACTGTAAATATACAAAATAATAAATAATCACCCAAATAATACTCAAAAAAGTAGAAAATCGTATGCGCAATAAAGACGTTTAAAGGACACAATACATGAAATTATATTAAAATTAGGGTTGAGACCCTGGCTAAAACATGCCACAAATCAATGCAGTGCTTAGAGGCTTGTGGCAAGCTTGCCAGTAGGATGAATTTCTGTTTGTTCTAGCCTGTTGCACTGGCACTCTCAGGCCTATTTGTTGTGAAATGAAATTACTGTGCCTTTTACTATAATCACACAGCCCCCAACTCCTGATAAACCAATGTTCCCCTGCTAAATGGATACCATGTTTCTCAGAATTTAGACAAATTAGCTGCCATTATATACCCACTCACATAGACACCCATCCACTCTCCCACTCACAATAATTTGTAATTGCTAGTTAAACTGAAATACATGTGTTTGGGAATGTAGGAGGAAACAGCACTCTCACTCGAGGGGAACATACAAGCTCCACACAGACAATGACCAGGCATGGAATTCAAAAACTAGATGTTAGAGCTGTGAAGCAGCAGCCATACATACAGTAAAAGCTATTAGCTACTGTATACAGTGTTCAGTTTGCTAATAAATTACATTTCTATTACTGTACAGTTTTTCACCATGCTACACAGCTTCAGACATATGTGTGGTTTCAAGCTATGTCATATAAATGAAAACTCCATCCACTACTTTAGCTCTGAACCCACAAGTGAACAGGAAGGTATCCTTACCTCAGAAAAATAGTGCCAGGGGTCTGTGATAAAACTTTGTACTACCAGTTTCATTTTGTTGTCATATATATGAAATGTGCTAACTCAAGCGAGAAAGTCTAGATTTGATGAAAATGACCATGTTGGTCAAATGTGATATGTGGTCAGTTACAGGCAGGGGTCAGAAATGAGGGACAAGCAAATCTTTCCTGAGAACTGAAACACAATTCAATGTGAATGAAAGCAAGAAGTCAAGTTAGTCAAAATGAGTCTTTTAGAAGGTCACAAACCTAAGTTATTTATCCTCAAATCTGGATACCCTGGAAATGCCTGGATTGACCTTTATGCAGTCACAGATATTATTTAAGTAATGTCGTGCCTCCCAGGTAATTCTAGGTAATACCACCAGGGAGACACCCGGATGGCAATGTCACAAAATGGCAACCCATATGAAAGCAAAAATGGTGTTGCAGTAAGAAATTTTAATAAATCAACTTATTCAAGGAGCTTAAAAGTAAAAAATAAAAATAAAAACGAGAAATTTGAAATCTGCAAATTGATGTAAAATGATGTAAAATTATATTATTTCACTAAGAAGGAAGAAAAAAATGAATAAAGTATATTGATCACAACAAGAAACATGGATGGCATATTTTCTAAAGTGAAACATCTGCAGCTTCAAAAGTCTTCTTGTTGGGAAGTTTTGCACATTTGAACTGATGCCTCTGTCATGTGTGCAGGCAGGCCTTGTGTGTCTTTGTTGGTGTTATATTTTTTTGTATTTAATTCCATTCTGGCATCTATCTTGTGTATTTTTGGAAGTGCTGAAGCTTTGTTCTTGTTGCTTAGGTATATTTTCCCATGGACATGTCTCCCATAGTTGTAACCCACTATGTAATTGCAGCGATGGGTGCTAAAAAGTCGCCCATATTACTGTGTCTTTATATGAGCTTTGTTAAACCTGCGTTGAGAATTCCTTGCTTTTGAACTGATCTTTTAGATTCCTGTCTTTTGCTTTATTTCTCTGCCTTTGATTTTCATCCAATGCTTTGGCTATGTTGTTATGATTTTTTTACACCTCCCAGTTTTGACCTCTGCCTGCTTGTCTCCTTGTGTGCCCTTTAAAACTTTTGCTGTTTTACAGCTGGAGAATGGTTTACTGGATCCACTGGCTTTGGATTGTAAAGTTGCATAGCCATTAATCCATTTTTCTTTTTCACCTCATGAGAGATGAGAGACAGTCTCTGGAACAGGACACCTAACCTAAGGTTACAATCAGACTTAATGGGAGGATGGAGGTTAGACGAATATTGTGATTTGTGTAATGGAGATTCCAGGCAAATGGGAAACCCCACTAAGACATTTGTACTAATCAGAGGGTCTAGCTGGGTCTATACAGGACATTTAGATGTAATCCATCCCTTCAACTCAGACTTCATAAAAATATACAAAAAAAGAAAATTGTGTCTTTTGTGGGTGCACTGCGATAGAGCAGGCTTACTGTCTTGATTTTCTGACCACGAAAAACATCTTCTATTTTCTGTATCCTAATGGAATTTAATCCATAATTATCAAGCTTTAAACAAACCAGCATGAAGCAAGAATTTCACACATTTTCAAATACATTTCATGAAAATTTAAAATTTACTTAGGCAAACCCCCCAAAAATCCTAATTAAAGGCTGCCAGGCTAAATTAATACCCAATAAAGAATGTGCATGCACTGCTTCTGTAGAGGACTAACTTTAATAAAATAAGTAGCAGTAAATTTTTTTTTTTTTACTCGTTCTACCTACCTGTCTAAAAACTAATTTAATAAAAGTCACCAGGGAGTCATACTTGACATCTACCCACAAAATAGAGTTCTTCTTCCTGAGAAATAATCATTTTTCCACTGCAGATATATTTTTTTATTAAAAAATAAATTTTGGTCAGACATGCAAGTAAGAGTGCACATGACAATACACCCATCTAGGGCTGCTTCTGTCCTACTGCTACCATAATAGATTTTTGGGGTCATATGACCCTGAATAGATTTGGTAAAAGGAGAGATCAATTTGAAACACTGTCTGGGTACATTGTATGCCACACAGCAAAGAATGAGCAGTATATCATTATCAGTGACTGCTTCTGCGCCAGTCTAACCTTAAAAACGAGCAGTTGCACTCTTTTTGAACTGTCCAGATATCTTTAGGGAAAATAATTTAATTAAATTCACCAAGAAATCATTGTTAGTCACAAAGCGTACTGACTAATACATTCAAAATGAGCACATTTGCACCTGCAAACATTTCCTTACGCATATTAAGTATAAATGTAGAGTGATGTGAAAAAGTATTTGACCCCTTACTGATTTCTTCTGTTACTGTTAATTTTTGACACTGAATGTTTTTAGATTTTTTTTACCAAAATCTCATATTAGATAAACAGCACCTGAATACAAATTCCTGTTGTCACACACGTGAGCATGGGAGGCAGCTAAAAGATTCTAAAAGACTGTAATTCCTCGCCAAACCAGAGGATGGCAGAGTGCACTAATCCTTGTTCTTTTCCATTGACAGACCGATCACGGGAAATTCCACTTTGGCCCGATGACATCACGTCCGGTTCCGGTCCCAAGACATCAATTCCAGTTCCGGCCATATCACTTCGGGTCCTGGGCTCAAGGACTTCAATTCCAGTTCCAACCACGTCACTTCCGGTCCCGGGCCTTAAGAACATCACTTCCAGTTCCTGCCTGATGACATCATTTCCCGTTTCTCACTATATAACCACCACGTTTGCCTGTTTGCTTTGTTCTTTGTTATAGACTGATCTATATCATTTGAACCACCAATTTTCTTCAACTTTGGTAGCCAATTGCCAGTATACGGGCGGCTGCCCCCAAACCTTTGTTCTCGTGTTGTGTGGATCATTTTACACTGTTTACTAATTTAAATTATCTAATGAAAAAGTTATCCAAAATCAACAGGCAAGGTGTGAAAAAGTAATTTCACTTTACACTTAATAACTGGTGGCACCACGTTTCGCCCTAATGACTGCCACCAAATGCTTCTTATCATTCAACAACAACATCATTCATTTCAGTAGCACATTTTCATACAAAGGATGTAGCTCAGAGTGCTATATATGCCAATGAAGTAGTTACATGCAAAAAAAAGAAAAAAGATATTTAGATAAGAATAATAAGGAATAATCAGTATTTGTGGAGGAATTGTAGTCCACTTTTCCTTGAGCATATTCTATGTGCCGTGGTCTCCCATGCACAATCCCCCATGGTCATTGGCCCACAGTTTGAAAGCTATTAGTATATGCTATTATTGTGTTGAAAAATGTGTTTATTTTAATGAAAGCAAGTAGAAGTCAGAATTTCAAAGTCCTAACAATATATTCCAAATAAATACTACCTACACATCAAAACAGGTCAACCACCACAAGCTGTCCATGTTTGGGCCTGGCAAGTGCTAGGATGGGAGACCATCTAGGAAAAATCTAGGATTACTGCTGGAAGAGGTGCTGGTGAGGCCAGTAGGGGACGCTTACGCTGTGGTCTGTGTGTGGATCCCAATGTCATAGTTCAGTGACAGGAAGACTGCTGTAAATATTGTGCTGTACTTCAGATGAGATTGACCCCCTTACTCTCTGTGGTCATTAAAGATCCCTGGGCATCTTTTGAAAAGATTAGGGTTTATCCCGATGTCCTGGCTAAACTGCACATCACAGCCTCATCCATTCTGGCCCCCTTATCATCCCCTGTCTCTATCTCTCTCACCCCTTCACCACCTAATAAAGTATGCTAATGTGTGCTGAGCGTACAGGCACAGTAATGGATGCCATTGCATCATCCAGGTGGGTGCTACACATTAGTGGTGTTAAAAGTGGTTTTCCTCTGTCTGGATATAGCACTTTGAGTAGCGAGAAAAATGCTATATAAATGTAATTATTGTTATGAATAATAAAGGCTAATAAATAAATAATAAAAACAGTACTTTGAATGAATTTTAGAAAATACTGTATGTAAACATACCCTGAAAAGTTCAAACTACTTTTGAAAGAAACAAAATAAAGCTGTTGAAATATTTAAAGATTTGATATATTTTTGCGTCAATTCATGCTATCAATGTGTCTCATGATGACTTACTACTCTATTCAGAAACTATGGTGCCCGATTCATTATTTTCTGAAAAAGAGCAGAAGCACTGAGAACACCACAATGTAATCTATTATACAGAAACAGCACCCCTCTGTGAATAAACGTTTTGCTTTAAACTTCTAGTAGACCTAGGAAATGTCAAGCTTTTTAAACTTCTGAATGGAAGATAATTTTGCAAAGGCAAAGGGTATTGTTCACAGCCTATCCAAGGTCATTACCTGGTCATTGTAAGTGGACTTTCAGATTGTAGTTTAACACTAGAATTACCAGAGCCTACGAAAAAACTCGTAAATCCAGCCCACCTTAAATCCCTTCACACCTCTCCGTCAGTGTCTTTTGTCTTGAAAATGTGTCGATAAGCACAAGCAGCAAGCAGCCTGCTATACCAACCCCCCCCACCGCCTTAGAACGGGCAAGAAGTTCTCCCAGTTCCTGCCTTGATTATCTGGGAGTGAGCTACGTAGAATTGTATAGAGTAAATAATTTCATGTGTGTTCTGTGTCTACAACAATCAATGTAAACACATTGTTAAAACAGACATGTTTCTATGTTTTAGTAATAAATGACAAAATGTAGACATGAACTGTATAATGTGTGGAGGCCAAATATCAAATAAACACTTTCACAAAAGGTGCAAGTACAATATGACAGCTTCTGTGGTGCAGCGGTAAGAACTGCTGACTTACAATCCAAAGGTCATCAGTTCGAAGCCAGCTCCCCCACAAATTTACCATTTTGAGTAATGAGCTACTCTTATTGTTAATATTACACAATAAAAACATACATTTGATTTGTGTCTGTAACAGCCGGTGTAAATTTATAGTACTTGTAAAAGTTAGCGTTTTTTTTTTTTACTTTTATTCTCTTAGTCACAATCACGATATAACACCCACCCCTGCCCCAGATCTGACGCAGTTACTTTTTATCTGAAACTGGGAATAACTGTAGATGTGAGTGGTGTTTTGAGACAATGGAACTGGAAATTCTCTGATCTGGAGGGATAAAAGCTGACACACAAATGCTGGTTAATCTGGTAATTCTAGTATTAAGTGCCTCTTGGGTCTACTTAATTTTGAAACATGTATATGGCATTGTGCTGACAAAGATAGTTGGCACTGATGTTTCACATTATGTTTTGATCTGATAATTCTAGAATATCAAATTTAGATGTAAATACTAAGGAGCTTTCGTTAGTTAAGTGTTCATCATTGTCACCAGCCCTTTTATGCACTTCTGACAAGTATACATTTAATTGCTTGATTCAGCCTTTACCCATTAACATTGTACCATCAATTTTTAACAATAGAAGGTAAGTTGTAAACTCTAGGACATCTCTCGGTCTTGACTGTGATTATTCTTTGAGTTATAATAATTCTTTACTGTAAATTATCAAATTGTGCTTACCTGGGCTTACAGTAAGTCCTCATTCTTAAATTGCAGTCTATGTTATTTTTGGAATATGGTAAAGAATGCTGCACTTGTGTCAGTTTTCATTTTTATTTTAACATCATTTATTCTTCCAAAAACATGCCAAGTTAATATCTTGTCTTTACTATCTGCAAACCTATTAGTCACTTGAGATAACTGTCATGTTTCAAAGTGAGCTACATTTTAAATAGAGTGAAAGAACAAAGAATAAGAAAAAACTGTGTAAAGCATAAGAGTTGATGGGTTCTTAGAGTCTGTAATCCTGCTAATTGCTTGACTTAATTGTTAAGCCTGAAGGCAAACGCTTCAGCTTTTTAATGAACTTACTTGTTATTTTTTTAAAAGATGATGGAAAAAACAAATAAGTAAATAAATTAAAAATAGTATAAAGGTTGTGGGGCTCAGTTCTTGATGTACTCCCACTAATACTAATAGCCACCACTTCCTCTGAAGGATCTTTTAAGGAAAATGCGCAAAAGCATATTATTCCTATTTCCAGTTAAAAAAATGGACAACTTTAAATATGGAAAAAATATACACATTGATTATAGTTTCAAGACATAGGTAGCTAAGAGGCGCTGAAATTAGATTGACTGTCTCACAGCTCCAGGGGCTCAGACTGGATTCCTGGATTGGCCAGCGTCTTTATGCAGATTCTCACTTTGTCTGCCTGGGATTTTGTCAGGTACTCCAGTTTCTTCCCATATCTCAAAAGCACATGTGTTAGGCTAACTGTCTGGTATGAGTAAGTATGAGGGTGTCTGGAAGTCTGCTCTGAAATGGTCATTCCTGTCTTCTACCCAATATTGCACTGGATCTTGGCTCCCCTCTACATTGTAATCTAATAGGTGATTTCAGAAAATTGACAGATGAATGTTTACATTTTTATATTGCCAATTAATATTGAATTTGTCATTTGCATCAAAACTGTATATTGTCAGTTGTTCTTAGTATGCCAAGTATTTATTAATTGTTGCAAAATTATTGAATTAATTTGAACTGTTTAAGTTATGGATTTGTATAATGCTACGAGAGTTTGCTTTCTTTTAGCAGAGGTCAACCCACACAGCTTGCACAGAAGAGATGAAGCATAAACACGTGTCTATTTTAATTGTGCCCCTTGCTAGGTACAGTATGTTCCTTTTTGTTTTGTTATACGGATATCACAAAGGAACCCCACTCTCCTCTAATAACATTCCCGATTTAACTTCTGCCTGTTTACCTATTAGTCAGAGGTCAGGCTCTGATTTCACTGACACCAATTACAGACAGACCAAACCAGGGGAATAGACACAACTCTTTATTCACTGCTTATTAATGTTAATTTCAAATATCCTTAACTCCTAAAATGTGCCTAAAGCTGAAGCATTTACATGTTCATTTACATTTATTTGCTTTGCAGATGATTTTATCCAAAGCAACTTACAAAAGAGGTTAACATAATCAAGTAAACGTCAGGCTCGGGTACCGTTTGGGAATGAATGTTAACAGGCAAAGGTTATGAAATTGATCACCACAAGTGAATAGCTTGGGATAAAATAAGTTACATTTCCTAGGTTACAAAACCTAACAGATAATATCAGCAAGATAGGAATTCACCAACAAACACTTAAACACATTAAGGGAATTCAAATTTCGAATGGAAGTGGGCAGCTCGTTCCACCAGCTAGGAGCTACACATGAAAAGTGGCTGGGATGAGATTTGATGCCACACAAAGGTGGCATCACCAGACGTTGTTAATCTGCAGATCTGAGTAGCTGAGTACGAACACAGGACCTCACAAGTGTCTCCTTATACATAGGTGTAAATCTGTAGGTAAGCATCAACGACTTGAACATAATATGTGCTGCTACAGAAAAAAGCCAATTTAATGTTCTGAAAAGAGGAGTGACATCTGCATACGTCAGCTGGCTGAACACCAGACTTGTCACTGCATTTTCAATCAACTGCCAGCACCAAACAAGAAACATGCTGCATACTCTGTCAGATATGTTTTGATCTTGTGGATATTGTATAGAGTGAGTTAGTAAGACTGAGTGACTGCAGCAACATGACTGAAGCAAAACTATGTAATTGTATATACTGTACCCCAGCATACTGTACACCCTGGATGTATATCAGTACTTCTTGTTAAAGACTAGATACCCAGTGTATCTAGTGCTTCTTGCGTTATGTACTGAGCTAGTCAGTCAATAGCTGGGATGGGACACAGACCATTGATTTGCCCTGGTATTTATGTCTTTTTCACACTTCCCTGTAGCATTTATGGATCAATGAGACATTTAAGATTAGGGAAAGGACAACCTTCCTATACAATAGTTGCCTCTGGCGTCTTGGTCAATCCCATCCAGGTCCTACATTTCTTTTTAATTCTTCTATTAGCCAATGTTTTACCCATGACAACTGTCTCACAAGATGTACTTTGTACAATTTTGAGCCATGCTGACCTCAAACAACCCTTTACTGGTTCTAACCACTCTTGCAGCAAGAAATGCAACTCAGCAAATCTTATGATAGAGTAATTTCTAGACAAAGTTCACTTATCCCTAAACTTTCCTATGTTTTTAGTACATACTTTTCTGACTATTGTATTATGTATCTAATCTAGAAATAAGAGATACGAAATATAATTTTATTTAAAATCTTAAAGTGGAATGGAGCATCATTCTGTTCCTTCATTATTATCCTCTTTCAAACAGCAGTGTCCTGATGGTCTTGTTGTATCTTCATCTCTTACTCTGCTGGTGTTAGAAAATCTGAAATCCAGCAAAAACAGTTTTGCAAAGGTTTTTATTTGTTCTCCAAGTATGACAAGATCTTTAGGATGAGTAACACCAAGAGTGCATCAGTATGTTGTGTCTATTAACTAGACCAGCGTGGTCAAAGCAGGTGGTATCTTTATGGCTTCTTCCCGGACTGTTAAAAAAAATAAATTAAAAAAAGACTTCCTGTTCACTTATTCACTTCCTGTTTGCTCTGTTAATCTCGCCAATATAATCTTGACTGGCCATTGTGCTTCCTCCATCCTGTCAAGCAGTGTACCAGTGGCCTCATTATGATGCTTAGGCTTTTATGGTTTTGGCTCCACTTAAATAATCTATGCACATCATTCTAATAGTATTTTGCTCCACTGGAGATTTTTTTCTGTTAAAATTTAGTTTTGTGTGTCACTTCAGAGACTATTTCTTTTGGACTCTTGGAGTTCAGATTGACTGTTTAGATTTATTATTTTTCTTGTTTTATTTTTTGGCAGAGACAGGTTTTCCCCTGCGGTGGGCTGATGCCCTGTCTGGGGTTTGTTTCCAGCCTTGCGCCCTATGTTGGCTGGGATTGGCTCTAGCAGACCCCTGTGACCCTGTAGTTAGGATACTGTATAGCGGGTTGGATAATGGATGGATGGATGGACAGGTTTTCTCATGCTTTTTGCTTTGTGCCCTCCCCCACCATAACCTATCATCTAAGGGGTAGGAGCGAAAGCTTTAGATTCGCCAAAAATTTTGATCTCCGGTTTTCGATGGATCTTGAAGTATTAGGGTCCTCTGATATCAAAAGCATGATACCTCGATGATGCATGTGTGTATGATTGTCTGTGTGTGTGTGTCTGTTTGTCACAGTTTCTTGTCGACTCGAAACTTAAGCCTGCTATGCGATGACAATATGCTGATTAGTTTTTGAACCAAATCGTGCAATGGAAAGAGTCACTCTAGAGGAACCCTAAAATACCATAATTCTGCAATTAATTATGAATTCTTCTCATCAATTGCCATCGTAATGACCTATTTTATGATCAGAAAGTTTAGCATCAGAGCGGTAAATTATTTCTGAAATGTTATAGAATAGTTCAGGTAACTTGGTTCCTAGGGAGCAAAGCCTACTGATGCTGTATCCAGTAGAGGTGTTCTTTCTCCCTTGGGATATGCTTCTTGATGGAGAACAGATTAGAGCCAATACCATCCCTTTTGTAACCATGGCAGAAATAAATTACAAGAGAGAAATATGGTACAAAAAGAGATATATGTATTTAACTTGCCTTAGAAGATAACATTCATTCCCAATAATACAATGTATAATCAGGTATATATACATATTCAGGGAGGAGAGAAGCCAAGGGACATCACAGAACGCTGACAGCCAGATGTTCCATCCAGCAGAAATGTCAACGGCATGAGAAGGCACTTCTGACTTTGTGCTGGATCCTCGTCATTATAATCACTCACATATTTACATTTTCATAAAATTCTTGTCAGATATGGGCAACTACCAGACGGGCTGTGTTCCAAAATAACATCTTCCCCTCTTCTCATCATTGTTGGTTTCTGCAGACTGAGGCTCTGTTTTGGTCTAGCAGACATCAGCACTTTTAAAATACGTAGCCTGCTTGTGTGTTCTTCACATGGTTTCTGTCCATCTCTCTTGCCTGCCCTCCAGCCCTGCTACAAATCCCCTGGCAGGCAGCATTACTTTGCTTTCAAGGCTTTTTTTCCCTCTGTTGTGCACTTGCCCAGCAACAATGAATGTTGTTTTCAGTTATTTTGAGATACTTTTGTTAGCATGAATGAATATAGTAAGAATATAGTTCTCTCTTGGTGTTGTTTCTAAAAGAAAATGTATAAATGTGGATGTAGTCCAAGTCTTTGCAACTAGCTGATGCCTCTGTAATACATGACTCTAGAATCACAACACAATATGGTTGAAGTAGGCATTAGTTATTTGTGTTGCTCTTGTGGTTATTTTGTTGCCGCTGTGGCTTTGAGGTGGCACTATAAGTGGAAAGACTTTTCTAGAGCATTGAACCAGGTCCATTCATTGAGCTTACACTACCAGCTGGATACAGTGGCTATAAGATGAAAAACAAGTGCATTTCCAGCTTTACTAAAAGATTCACCAAAAATACATATCTTCAAGAAATACACCCAATGTTTCTGCTTTAAAAAATTACATTTCCATCATTCTATCAGTTGATGTGTTGTAACAACCAACATGAAAAAATATATAAATATATACTGTCAAATAATTTAGCTAAATATTCAGACTTGTGATTTTAATAACATTAAAAGGACACTTAATAACATTTAATATTTTCAAGAGGCAATAATATTTTTGCAAATGTCTTGCAGAAGCATTTTCTTTCACATATTTACTTGAGATATAAATAGTAAAAGCAGGCTGTTAAAATGAATGGATGCATTGATAAATTTATTTATAACAAATATAGAATTTTAAGGGAATAATGATTGGAATTTTAAAAAAAATCATTTATTACAAAACTAAATCATATGGCTCTGAACTTTACCTGTTAAATTAAAATATATTAATTTAATAGTAAGCTCAAATAAATATCAGTAGGCACCTAATTATGTTTAGGTCCATTAAAATAAATACAAAATCATCACTTATAACAGACAATTTATAAAGCAGACATACCTTGTTAGTGTTACTGTTTCACTGTTCTTGGGGCTTAGGTTGACATGATTGCTTTTAGTTGGCTTGGATTTCTTCCTTGTAGACTGGTTCCATTCACAACTATTCTACACACCATTCTAGTTAACTGGGAGGTCTAATGTGGGGTTGCATAAGTAAGTGTGGCTCATAATAGACTGCCAATCTATCCAGGGTTTGTTTCCATCCTGCATACAATGCTGCATTGATACTCTCCATCTCTTCACAACCTATGGAAAATGAGCTACAGAAAATGATGAATTGCATGGTTTACAGTTAACTACCGTAGATACACGCGTATAAGTCGGAAAATGTATGCCTTAAAATTCATTCAAAAAAACAGGGTCGACTTATCCGCGGGGCAACACAATTGTCCATAGAATTTGGGTAATGACATTGTACACTCAACGCTTCAAGGTGTTAAGTCACCGGTCATCTGCCGTTTCCCATGGTCTTTGAAATAATTATAAGCCAGCAATACTATTTCTAATTAGCTAGTTTTTTTTCTAATTTCATTAAATAATTCTTTAAACTGTGAAATACTTGAATTTGAGCATTAGCTTTTGCAGGTTTTGGATAACAAACATACCATTAGCTGCCACGTGCAACCAGATTTGGAATCAAAAGAACCAAGGCAACGCACACTATCAATGCGATGCAAGCGCAGCCCGCAATTCAAAAAATTTCTCTACCTACCTGTTTGTCTCGTCTGACAGTAGCTGAAAAGCAGCATCAGGAGAAAGTAACCTGAAGTAGTCCAGCAGTGGGTGATCTGTCGTGTCCAACAGCAAGCCATGCTGTCTTGTGAAGTCCGGTAGCCAGTTCGGCTCCCACGTATCAATGTCTGGTTATTCCTCCCACGCAAACCTTGCCGCAGCTGCATCGGCTGCGCGAATGCGTTCAGCTGGCAGCCAATCAGCTGGTGCGGCATCAGCTGGTGTCCGATCAGCTGATGCCGCCTTCTCACTCACTTGCTCAATTCCTAATCACTGTCAATAAAATCTGATTATGAAAAATCAGAGTCCGACTCAGCGATAATGTGCAAAACATCGTCTGCCGAGTGCTTTCTTTTCTGTACTCGCTTTGCTCCCTTGTGACATATCGACGCCATCTTGCCTTTGTTTACATTTCGTAACTCACGCACACGCAAGGATTAGTTGCCGAGTCAACGAGTCTAGGATTTCTCCAAGCACAGAGGGAATGCCTGTGACGAGATAGAGTTTTGTCGCCATTAACAGCTGCTTGTCGCCCTCTATCTCTGATAGCTGTCAAGTTTTACCCTCGACTTATAAGCGGGTCATAACAAATTTCGTAATTTTCGGCTTAAACAATACACTCGACTTATCTGCGAGATCGACTAATACGCGAGTATCTATGGTAGGTTGAATCTGACATAAGTTTCTACACATGCATGTGGAAAGGAATGATATTGTTGCCACTATGGTAGATTACATTTCACTGGAGTTCCTGACTTGTTTTAGGAATACCCTTCTATGAGTTGAGGATCTGGATACTTGTTGTATTTCATGCTATTGGATTTAGGCATTATTCATTTTTTTAGCATCAATTGCATTGTCATCTGTCCACTTGGAAGAATCCCTTTTTCCTACCCAAGAAAAACAAAAACAGGTAGATAGGAACTGTATACATTAGGAAAAAAAAACTTTATGTGAATTTGTATATATACAATATATGTATGCAGACTTCAGAAAAAGAGACTTTTGTTGTTCTCTACGTAATTGTGGATTAATATTTCTGCACTATTGACAGATTTTTTCTTGAACATATATGTTAATCTGTACTATATATAAATGCATATGTGAATACTGTATATGAATACTTTTGAATTGTCTGAAGTGGTTAAGAAAAATGTATATTAGCTTGAAATTTAAAGGAAAATAAGTGGAAATTTAAATATATTTGTTCTTTCAAGAAAATAAAAATTGTGAGTTACATTCCTGGAATGGGGAGTTGGGCACACTTAGAGAAAGGTGGGTGGTAAACTCCATTCAGTCTCCTTACAAATCTAAAGAATATATTGATATAGAAAAAATAATTTACTACTAAAACAGAACTAAGGAGAAATACAAAGTCTAGTATAATAGGTAAATCAATATATACTGTATTTATCTGATTAATTATTGGCGATTGATGATTGATCACATTTTAAAAGCTGGCACCTAATTGTTCAATATTAAATTCATGAAAGAAAAAACATTAAATCATTTCATGTTTTGTGTCAGTTTTGAATTTACTGGTTATGACACTTATTTTTCTCCAATTACGATTTATGTCTTCTGTTACTTGGTTGTGGCTATGTGTACCTTTTTTATTTATGACTTTTTATTTATGACTGTCCTTTGACTATGATTCTGGCAGTCCATCCTGAAATCATTCCGTTCACAGTTACAACCCTTTGTATGTATATATGTGTATATATGTGTATATATGTGTGTGTGTGTGTGTGTGGTATTATATACACATATATATATATATACACACACAGTATATATATACTGTGACGGATGGCCGGGGTCTATGCCTGGCTGGGACGCCCCTTCACCACACCTGCCAGGGGGACAAGGGCGGAAAGCCCAGTATCTCCCCCTGGACGCTAGATGACAGCCTCCCTGGGTGGCAGCGGTGCCTCGGACTCCCTCAGGGCTTCATGGGGGTTGGAGTTCTGTGCAGCTCTGTGGGGTTCCGCAGGCGCCTCCAGGGGGTGCTGCAACAGGAGCTGCTGGCCCCTTTTGTGCACTGGTTTAGCCTTACCTGGAAGTGCAGCCAGTTGTCGATAATCAACCACCTGGAGCACTTCCGGGTGCCCAATAAAAGGGAGCCAGCGACCACCACTCAGCGGCCAGAGTCGGGTGGAGGAGGACAAGGTTGCCTGGGAGAAGTGGTGGTGCCAGAGAGGAAAGAGAAGCGCTTTGTTACTTGTGTGCTTGGGACTGTGTTGTGTCTGTGGGTACGGGGAAGGCATAACCCACAGACGAAGAAAAATAAAAGTCTGTTTATTTTACACGTGCCTTCCGTGTCCAATCTGTGTCGGGGCTGGCGCTATACAACGTCCATTCTTACAATACATACACATAGTATATCTATAAGAATAAAAAAGCACTAACTAACATTAATGCATTTAGTTTTGTGTTCTGCTATTCTAGTTCTATGCTTGTGGCCCAGTTAAGTTTTCCTTCCCAAAGTTAGACTTTCTTATGTATCTTTTTCTGAATTTTTTGTTCCTTTCCTGACAGATTTACGTTTTCGTTATAGTATATGGTGCTGTTTGACATTTTTCAGATGCACCTAGCTGCTGGAAATAATCAAATGTTTGACTTTTTACTTGTTGTATTGTTATTGAGTGCTCTATGACCAATGTTGATTCCCCTAATTAATTAAAAAGCCAACGCATTTTTTGCCAAGTATTAGTAAATGGAGGTGGAGAGGTACTTAAAGGTTAAACCCAGCACAACAAGACTGTGGGCTCTAGGAATTTGTACCTAGCCCCTGGGCAGGATTTTTTTTCCTTAAACTATGGCTCATTGTAGTGTAAATGTAATTTAAATGAGGGGAAATGCAAAAGTAATAAAGCATATAACATTAATATGCTAATTTGATGGCAGATATCTGACCTTTGTGGTGTGGTAGTTTGCAGCAGCCCACCAAGGTTAGTTGTGAGGGAGGATAAGAGAATCTCTGAAAGGCAGAAGTACATCTTGTCTTTTTCTGTCAGTAGCTGCATCATCACTTTCAAATAGTAAAAAAAAAAAAAATGAAGTCCCTCCGACCACCTCTAAAACTTTCAATGTTAAAAGCAGAGAGAAGAGAGAAAAAAATTTCAGTTTATGACCAGATAATAACAGAAATACAAAAGTTTTATTTCATTTCATTTTGATTTTTTTTTTCATTTTTCTCAATTAATATTCCCTTTCATTTTCTGGCTTTAATAAGTTCAATTAAGTGTTGCTGGGGTTGGCACCTATCTTGGCAGCACTGGGGGCAAAGCAGGAACCAGCCCTGGATAGGACACCAGTCCATAACTAAATGAAGTAAAGCTCAGCTTTTAAATTTCTAAATCTAGTTATGTTAGTGCAATTTCCTGTAACCCCACCTGATGATTGGCTGCCCCCACTTCATTTTATACTGGGGTTATATTGGCAAAACACCCTACAATCAGTTCTATATGCAGAATATATGATAATGGAAAACAAAAGAAGTAAGAAAAAATATGCCATATTTCATGATGAATTTCAGTGCTGAATATAATTTGAGTGTTAAGGGCTACACAGATACAGTGCTGTGAAAAAATATTTGCCCCTTCCTATTTTCCTTTTTGACACTGATTTATTTTATATCTTTAACCCAAATAAAGTATACCTGAGTGAACAAATAACATTTTTTTTAACTCATTTCAATGAACTAATTTCTCCAATGCCAACTGACTGCCCTTAGTCAAATTAACCAAATTAAAGGAAAGTGAAAGTGATCTGATTGGACACATCCAAGCTTGAACAGAGCCAGCACTATTTAAAATTAACCGCATTTATTTTGACCCTTTTCGTTTGAATCAAATTGATAAACAGAAAGATTTAAAAAAGTATGGAATTCCACAATATGCAATGTACATTTCTGAAAATATCAGAAAAAAAAGGTAAGTCTATCACTCTGATAAGGGCTACAAAGGTATTCCTAAGGCTAAGTTCACATTACTATATTTTCATTTAAAAACAGTATTTTCAATCAAAAACAATCTCTGTTTATAATAGTGATTTCACATTGTTTACGAAAGTAACTCTAGTCACACTAAAATGACTTAAAATGCATAAGACATAGTTATTCGCCTACACTGGGCATTCATGCATCGCTGGAAAGAGGAAAAGGAAATATCCTCTTTTAAGGGATAGTTACATTGCTGCCCACAAGATTTATTGAAAAACTATAGCGACTGGTAAATAATTTGTCTTTTGAGCATGGAATCCTCATTCAAACCGTACCAAATGCAATTTAGATTGTAAGCAACACAACAAACTGCATGAAAAGTAACTCCTCTATGTCTGCTAAGTTGAAATATGGTTTTCATCCATGAAGGGTGACCACTAAGGAAATCAGACATTGTAACAAGCAGGATCCAATCTGGGAAGGGCCACGTAATGAGCTCAGACTAATCAGAGTATGAGTAAAATCATCATTTTCAAAGTTCTCCGTTTTCACCGATCCACACTACACCACTATGTCAGCATTTTCTGAAGTATATGGAGAAGAGAGAGCGTTTTCAAAAGTCTCAGTTTTCAGGGTTTAAAAATGCCAGAGTACTGAGGATGAAACGCAAAATGTCTGCATTTTTAAATAGAAATATAGTAGTGTCGACGTAGCTTAAGGTTTATTATGAGCAACATTCATACCTGACACAATGACCCCCTACAGTTTGCATATAGACCAAACAGGTTGACAGAGGATGCCGTTAGCACAGCATTGTATACAGTTCTTACACACTTAGAGAACAAGGACTGCTACGCCTGATTGCCGTTTATTGATTATAGTTTGGCATTAAACACTATGAAACCAGCTAAGCTCACCAACAAGCTCTCCACTCTAGGTGTGCCACCTACTCTCTGCAACTGGGTCCTGGACTTTTTAACAGGCAGACCCCATTCAGTCAGGCTGGGAAATAACATTTCCAAAACAATAATCTATATATATAAAATTGTTTTCGCGTTTGAAATGGAAATTACGTATGACCACGCGATATGGAAATTACGTATGAAAATGAAATTATGTATGACCACGCGATATGGAAATTACATATTGTGAGACATGCCCGGACACCATCAGACAGACTCCGCATCTTTATAAAACCACACATGTTTATTCACCTTTCTTTTCACAATACACATTCCCGCACAGCACACTGTGCTCCTCGCACCAATCACCTCTCCTGCTAGCTTCTCTCTCACTGTCTGTGGGCCGTCTTTCCTCTCTCCACGGGAGCTTTGTCCTGCTCCCACTCTCGACTCCAGCTCTCTAATTGGAGGGAGGCAGCCCCTTTTATTTTCACCCGGATGTGCTCCAGGTGCTTGATGTTCTTCCGGCAGCACTTCATGGTGTGGCGGAAGTGCTGCTCGTGCATCCGGGCTTCCCTGGCAGGATTATCCTCCATCTTCCCGGGTGTGGCGGAAGTAAACGTTCCCCAGGCTCCCTGAGGCTCGGGGTGCAACCTGGCAGTGGCCACGGGACCCAATGGGCTTGAGCCTCCTTGCTCCTCTCCCGTGGTCTTCTCCTGATCCAGGGTGGTTGCCCCCTCGTAGCCCGGAGGACGAATACACCACCTCCCGGTCCTTCCAGGCGTCCCGGCCAGGTCTGTCCCCCAGCCTCCTGCAACAGTATGACCACAGAACATATTATAATACAGGAACTAATCACTTCGTTTGTGGACGCCATTTTTATATCGTCTTTACGAATTGTTATTATTTGTGTGAAAGTTATTTTACTGATATTGAAAAGAAGTAAACACAAACACGGCAATCTATCCCATAGAAGTGCGCCCCGCGTCACCAACTCCCAGCCCTCCTCTCTGGACTACAATGCTGAGCCGTCCGCACGTTCTGACAGAGAAGTTTTTTTTATTCGTCCATCTGACTATTGCAGAAACTGCCACATTGTAACTTATTTTTAGTTGGCAGTACTTGATAGTAGAAGAGATGAGGATAACAGCTTTGCGTCTTTCTGCTTTTTAACTGCCCCAAGCTGTAAACAATGTGAAGATGAGACCGCCTTCAGCGGCTAGGGGTCGTGTGAACAAAGTGGACACTGGGAGGCGCGGAATGTCTGGCTGCTCCGCCGGGTCGAGAGCTTCGCACTTTCGGGCAGCGTCCTCTCTTCTTGGACTGCTTGTGACACTTCAAGTGCCCCGTCGGCTCTCGGGAGAGTGGAAATCTTTGCGAATAAGTGTAATCAGCGCTATCGAACCGGGACTCTGTAAATTGCCCTGCACGACTACTTACTGTCCCTTAAGGTGAGTTCAGGTCACTAAAACCCCACAACATTCAAGGTTCCTTTTGTGATCAATTATTTTAAGAAGATGATGAATTTACATCTAAGAAGATGTACAGACCTCTTCATGTAAAGTGTTGGACTTGGGAATTGTTTGGACCTTCTGCCCGTTAAGCACGGAAGGGCAGCATCCACATTTATCAGAATTATTTTTCTCTTAAATCACAGGCACGCAGTGCAAGGTTGTCAGGCAGAAATTTGGACGATCACATAGAAAATGTCATTTCTATACCACAGTGGTTGTGTAGCGCCTTTCACAAGGGATCTACTACCGACAGATGATCCAAATACATTTCAGCTGCTGTTAGTACTACTTACCTGTTGTGTTATACCACCTTTAAAATGTAGTTTACCCGAAACCACTCCAGTAGTGCTCAATGTATCTTTACTTCTTAAATGTTAATGTTTTACTGTTTAATAACTTATAGACTACATTTAATTTTTTTCCCTTGCACTCAGTGAGCGAAGCCACTGGGTGATCAGCTAGTCATAAATACAGGAACCTCTCAAGGATGTGTTTTCAGTCCCATGCTGTACACGCTCTTCACTCATGTCTGTGTCGCTTCCCAGCATAAAATCAGTATTATTACATGTGTGGACGATACCACTGTCATTGGACTGATTTCTGGGGGTCACAAGTCAGCGTATAGGAGGGAGGTGGCTGGCCTTATGAAGTGGTGTCAGGACAGTAATCTCTTTCTTCACACCAGCAAAGCGAAAGAGATGATTATTGACACAGGGAGAGAGATCAGGACCCACCATTGTACATTGGACAGAGTTGGAGAGAGTAGCCAAATTAACATCTCTGAGGCTCTCACTTGTCACAGACCTGGTGGGAAAAGCCCGGCATGGTTTGTATTTTCTGAGAAGGCTGAGGAAGTTTGGCATGCCAAGCACAATCCTCAGCAAATTCTACAGATGTACAGTTGAGAGTATCCTCACCTACTCCATTACAGTCTGGTTTGGGAACAGTACAGCATGGGACCCCTCCTTTAACCGCCACCTTATCGTGGTGGAGGGGTTTGCGTGTCCCAATGATCCTAGGAGCTCTGTTGTCCGGGGCTTTATGCCCCTGGTAGGGCCACCCAAGGCAAACTGGTCCTAGGTGAGGGATGAGACAAAGAGCGGTTAAACAAACCTCCTATGAAGAAAAACAATTTTGGACGGCGTTTTCCCTTGCCCGGACGCGGGTCACCGGGGCCCCACTCTGGAGCCAGGCCTGGAGGTGGGGCTCGATGGCGAGCGCCTGGTGGCCGGGCCTGCACCCATGGGGCTCGGCCGGGCACAGCCCGAAGAGGCAACGTGGGTCCCCCTTCCCATGGGCTCACCACCTATGGGAGGGGCCAAGGAGGTCCGGTGCAGTGTGAGTTGGGTGGTGGCCGAAGGCGGAGACCTTGGCGGTCCGATCCTCGGCTACAGAAGCTGGCTCTTGGGACGTGGAATGTCACCTCTCTGAAGGGGAAGGAGCCTGAGCTAGTGCGCGAAGTTGAGAGGTTCCGGCTAGATATAGTCGGACTCACCTCGATGCACAGCTTGGACTCTGGAACCAATCTCCTTGAGAGGGGCTGGACTCTGTACCACTCTGGAGTTGCCCCCGGTGAGAGGTGCCGAGCAGGTGTGGGTATACTTATTGCCCCCCAACTTGGAGCCTGTACATTGGGGTTTACCCCGGTGGATGAGAGGGTAGCCTCCCTTCGCCTTCGGGTGGGGGGACGGGTCCTAACTGTTGTTTGTGTGTACGCACCGAACAGCAGTTCGGAGTACCCACCCTTTTTGGAGTCCCTGGAGGGTGTGCTAGAGGGCATACCTTCTGGGGACTCCCTCGTTCTGCTGGGAGACTTCAATGCTCACGTGGGTAATGACAGTGAGACCTGGAAGGGCGTGATTGGGAGGAATGACCCTCCCGATCTGAACCCGAGCGGTGTTTTGTTATTGGACTTCTGTGCTCGTTATGGATTGTCCATAACGAACACCATGTTCAAGCATAGGGGTGTTCATATGTGCACTTGGCATCAGGACACCCTAGGCCTCAGTTCGATGATCGACTTTGTGGTCGTGTCGTCGGACTTGCGGCCACATGTCTTGGACACTCGGGTGAAGAGAGGGGCGGAGCTGTCAACTGATCACCACCTGGTGGTGAGTTGGCTTCGATGGTGGGGGAGGATGCCGGTCAGGCGTGGTAGGCCCAAACGTGTTGTGAGGGTCTGCTGGGAACGTCTGGCAGAGCCCCCTGTCAGAAGTAGCTTCAACTCCCACCTCCGGCAGAACTTCAACCACATCCCGAGGGAGGTGGGGGACATTGAGTCCGAATGGGCCATGTTCCGTGCCTCTATTGTTGAGGCAGCTGACCGGAGCTGTGGCCGTAAGGTGGTTGGTGCCTGTCGTGGCGGCAATCCCCGAACCCGTTGGTGGACACCGGCGGTGAAGGATGCCGTCAAGCTGAAGAAGGAGTCCTACAGGACCCTTTTGTCCTGTGGGACCCTGGAGGCAGCTGATAGGTACCAGCAGGCCAAGCGGAATGCGGCTTTGGTGGTTGCTGAGGCAAAAACTCGGGCGTGGGAGGAGTTTGGGGAGGCCATGGAGAACGACTTTCGGACGGCTTCGAGGAGATTCTGGTCCACCATCCGGCGTCTCAGGAAGGGGAAGCAGTGCAGTGTCAACACTGTATATGGTGGGGATGGTGCGCTGCTGACCTCGACTCAGGACGTTGTGAGTCGGTGGGGGGAGTACTTCGAAGACCTCCTCAATCCCATTAACATGCCTTCCAATGAGGAAGCAGAGCCTGGGGACTCAGAGGTGGGCTCCCCCATCTCTGGGACTGAGGTCACCGAGGTGGTCAAAAAACTCCTTGGTGGCAGGGCCCCGGGGGTGGATGAGATACGCCCGGAGTTCCTCAAGGCTCTGGATGTTGTAGGACTGTCTTGGCTGACACGCCTCTGCAACATCGCATGGACATCAGGGACAGTGCCTCTGGATTGGCAGACCGGGGTGGTGGTCCCCCTCTTTAAGAAGGGGGACCGGAGGGTGTGTTCCAACTACAGAGGGATCACACTCCTCAGCCTCCCTGGAAAAGTCTATTCGGGGGTTCTGGAGAGGAGGGTCCGTCAGATAGTCGAGTCTCGGATTCAGGAGGAACAGTGTGGTTTTCGTCCTGGTCGCGGAACAGTGGACCAGCTCTATACCCTTAGCAGGGTCCTGGAGGGTGCATGGGAGTTTGCCCAACCAGTCTACATGTGTTTTGTGGACTTGAAAAAGGCATTCGACCGTGTCCCTCGGGGAATCCTGTGGGGGGTACTCCGAGAGTATGGGGTACCGGCCCCCCTGATAAGGGCTGTTCGATCCCTGTACGATCGTTGCCAGAGCCTGGTCCGCATTGCCGGCAGTAAGTCGAACCCGTTTCCAGTGAGAGTTGGACTCCGCCAGGGCTGCCGTTTGTCACCGATTCTGTTCATAACTTTTATGGACAGAATTTCTAGGCGCAGCCAGGGCGTTGAGGGGGTCCGGTTTGGTGGGCTCAGGATTGGGTCACTGCTTTTTGCAGATGATGTTGTCCTGTTTGCTTCATCAGGCCGTGATCTTCAGCTCTCTCTGGATCGGTTCGCAGCCGAATGTGAAGCGGCTGGGATGAGAATCAGCAGCTCCAAATCCGAGACCATGGTCCTCAGCCGGAAAAGGGTGGAGTGCCCTCTCAGGGTTGGTAGCGAGATCCTGCCCCAAGTGGAGGAGTTCAAGTATCTCGGGGTCTTGTTCACGAGTGAGAGAAGAATGGAGCGTGAGATTGACAGGCGGATCGATGCGGCATCCGTAGTAATGCAGGCTCTGCATTGGTCTGTCGTGGTGAAAAAGGAGCTGAGCCGCAAGGCGAAGCTCTCAATTTACCAGTCGATCTATGTTCCTACCCTCACCTATGGTCATGAGCTATGGGAAGTGACCGAAAGAACGAGATCGCGAATACAAGCGGCTGAAATGAGTTTCCTCCGCAGGGTGTCTGGGCTTTCCCTTAAAGATAGGGTGAGAAGCTCAGTCATCCGGGAGGGGCTCAGAGTAGAGCCGCTGCTCCTCCACATCGAGAGGAGTCAGATGAGGTGGCTCGGGCATCTGATCAGGATGCCTCCTGGACGCCTCCCTGGTGAGGTGTTCCGGGCACGTCCAACCGGGAGGAGGCCCCGGGGAAGACCCAGGACACGCTGGAGGGACTATGTCTCTCGACTGGCCTGGGAACGCCTTGGGATTCTCCCGGAAGAGCTAGAAGAAGTGGCCGGGGAGAGGGAAGTCTGGGCATCTCTGCTCAAGCTGCTGCCCCCGCGACCCGACCTCGGATAAGCGGGAGACAATGGATGGATGGATGGATGGACAGCATGGGACCGCAAGGCTCTACAGCAAGTGGTTAAATCGGCACAAAATATCATTGCAACAGCACGGCCTGCACTAGAGGACATCCATAAGACCAGAGTTCTCAGGGTGGCCCATAACATTATTAAGAACACAATGCACCCACTACATTAACTGTTAATACTACTACCATCAGGAAGACGCTATAAGAGCATAGCAACTAGACCACCAAAGCTAAAAGACAGGTTTCTCCCTTATGTCATCAGGCTTGTAAATAAAACCCTTCCACTGCCTCTCCCTACAGCACTGCAGGCTAGTGTGTGCCAGGAGGATGGAAGGCCATCTTGAGTCCATATACCTGCAGAGCTTACATTGAATCATGTATTTATTTGTACATGCATTATTACTTCAATTTGTTTTTGCCTTTCTTTTTCCACTGAATGTTTTTGTTTATTGTTGTGTATTCTTGCTTATTGCTGGAGAATTCTCAGAATAAGATTTTCATTGTAGTGAGTACATATGACAATAAAGTTGAACTTTCAAGTTTCAGTTTCCACTAAACTACAGTGAGAGTGATTATCTACAAATGGAGAACACTTTAAACAGTAGTGCATTTTCCCAGGAGTGGTCAGTCTGCCGAAATAGTACTCAAAGAGTACTGGATAAAATCATGCAGGGATTCACACATGATCCTTACACACATCCAGAAATGTGCAGGCTTCTTTTCCTTTAGGAAAGGTCAGCATTTATGACTCCACACTAATAAAGACAATATGCAAAAATGGGCTTCGTTGGAGATTAGCGTGGTCATCATTCTAATTCAGTATGTACCAGACTCCTTAGAAAGGCATGTACCAGACTCCGATGGGATGCCAGTCCATCACTGGCCCACTCATTCCCACGCCTGTTAAGAACTCATAATTGGGGAGAAGTAAGAGAGAGAAATAGAAAGCAGATGAAAAGAAATGAAAAATCCAATTGTATCAAAGCAAGAACCAAGGTCAAAGAAACAAAGCCAGGATCTTAACATTAAAACTTCTTGGAAGTGACTTTTAGTGTTCTAATGCCAGAAAAAAAAAGACGGAGATGTAATGAACTGTCATTGGCCCAATAAACAGATGCTAGAAGCTGTGGGCCATGATCTTACACAATACATCATCTGGCCTCCTTGTCATTTGACATAGTAATGGTAAACAATTTGGCTACAGCTCTTACGGTTTTGCCAAGGTTTTACTCTTTTTAATCCTTTTTACTTATGTTGCTGTTTTTTGTGTACTACTTTGATATATTTTTTAATTATTACTATCTCATTATCTTTGAGTTTTATACATCCTATTTTTCTGTATTTACTTATTTTCTTTAATAAAAATGTGTTCACAAAAACAAAAAAAGTATTTTGTTAAATTTGTTTGTGTTTAACAGTTTTTATTAAGAGGTTTTTCTGTTTTTTATTATTTTGCAGGGTTCGTTTTGTCCTTAGTAATGTCTATTTAAGTGTCAAGTTGTCCAGTTTTCTGTATTCCCGAGACATAGGTGATGGGGCCCTCTGACGATGCAGATGCGACCACCCTTGGCCTATTTAATGGGCAGAGACACCTCAAGCCAGTACAGAGACATTACCTCCTGCTCGTGTTGTTTGGCTGTCTGGTTACAAAAGCACTCATGCTGATTCTGACATGTAAAACCTTTTCATTTTGAGTCACCCCAAACTAGAAATGTAAATGACCTCCACCTAATCTGTTAAGCCTGTTCTTCGTAATACTGCTGTTATCTTTGTTGTTCACAATCAGGCTGGACTGATTGGTACCCAGGTCTATTAGAGACAATTTCTGGATGTATCTTGCTAATGAACAAATTCAGAACCTGCCCTACTTTTCCTTCTACATCTGAACACCAGTTAACAAAATACAATTTCTTCTTATAGAGAAGAATGTAAATTGAGCTGTTCTGGAGTCATACTTGACAGTTGGTTGCACTTGAGACTTCATCATTCATGAAAGAATTTGACCTTACATTACAAATCTGTCTACAGAGCATTGATACATATCATCCTGCTTGACAGTTTCTTGTATTGCTACAACTTTCTGATCAACAGTCTTTTCACAGCAAGATTTAATACACCTCACCAGTTTCAAAACAGTCCTACTAGAGTCTTAATATGTACCAACATCACCATTACACAATCCAGTATTAAATTATATTTATTCTTTCTCATCCTTAAAACTCTGCAATCAAATGTGCCAGAACACTTCCTTACATACCCTACATGTGTGGTAATAGATATCCACATAGAAAAGAAGTAAAGAAAATGAAGTTGTTTGTCAACTGGTTCTTTCTGATTCAGTATTCAAATTCAGGGAAAGGCTCTCCTAGGCCCTGTTTAGTTTTTTTTACATATGTCACATCATACTGTAAAGGCCCTTCATTCCCACTATAAAATAGGCTTTGCTTTTGCTAATTTCTGGCATGATAGACTGGATGGTCTCCCTTCATTTCTGAAAACACTTATTTATTTCCTTATTGCTAACAGATTGCAAACTGTTACTAAATCACAAAGTCACTCTGACCATCTGTTGACTATTAACAAATATGTAGAAATAATCCACTAAGTGATGGTCACATTTTGTAGTGAAATATTATTAATTCATTTATTTTCTAAGACTCTGTTTTGCTAATACATTATCATGCAGGGGGAGAGGCTTTTCTGGTAGTATTGATCACAGGACAGGAATCAGTCTATTGAAGCACAAACACATCAACCTAATAATGTGTTTTGCTGTGATCAGAGCTATGAATCCTGGGGAACCCATTTTCACATTTTTTGTGTGTATTATTTTGTGACTTATGGTCACAGCCATGTAGTTTATGTTTGCTATTTCCATTTCAGGCCATGTGAAATGAAGATCATGCAGCGAAGACACTGAGTCAAGCTTCTCAGCTCCTGGCAGGCAATTACTACATCCGAAATAAACATTTTATAGGAAAGGTTATAGGAAAGAAAGCCAAGTTAGTGTTAGGATTTTCCTTAACTTCTTTTTGCTGACTATGATGTCAATTTTTGCGTTTAAGGTGTAGCAGAATTTCTCATTTACGTCTTCTGGTCTTTTGACTCATGACTGTTTCAGACTTTGGTATTACCGTTCTCTTCTGTACTGTATTTTCTGGTTGCTCCTATTCAACTCTCCTAATGGTAATCTCATTCTAAACACTAATCTTTCAGACGTGTGAAACACTGACATGGGTACAAGGAGAAGGTGTAAATACAGAGGCCATATCTAAGCTGGTATTGAAAGCCAGTCACTGAAGATATGAAGCAGCAGTGTTAACCACTGCACTTGCCTAGTTAATTAAATGCTAACGAACACTTGGCTTTTAATGTAAATCATTTTTAACAGTTAACATACAAAATAAATAAAACTTGACAATCTAAAATGAATGTACACTTTCTGTGTTTATTACTAATATTTAGTGTATTTAATTGCACTTTAAAATGAAAAGTACAGTAAATCCACCAAATATTCTGACTTGCTATGTTTCTACAGTAATGTAATAAATATTCAATATATTTCAAATAGATTTTCCATTTTTATTGGCCACCCAGATTTCATTTGTTGCAGTATTCAATTGATTTTGAATCATAAAGATAACTGCTTTGTTATGCACTTCATTTTAATGCTCATTAGGAACATGACAATATAAAATATAAATTGATTAAAAACTGAAGCTATACCCCAAGCAACAATTCCTTTCAGTGGATTGGCACGCTGTTTTGCTTGAACTTTTCAGATAGCTGGACCGTAAATGCACCTCGCCTTGCTTGTTTATGAGGATCCCGAAAATTCCAAGTAGGGAGAGCCTGCAACCATCTGCTTTGAAATAATAAATTAAAGGATTTTTTGACTCCATTTTACTCTTTTTCATTTTCTACAAAGAGATCTGCATATCCCATCAACAAGACAAATGGCTTTTTTCTCCTTCTCTGCATTTCGCATGTTCTTATATATTTGAATACTGCCTTTGGCCATATTTTCCCTACAGCTGTAGCTATTCTTTTTTCGTAAACCTGTCATCATAGATCATTTTCTTTTGCTCTGGGATAGGCTTAGCTGCTCATCTTTGTATCATTTCCAGCACAGCAATGAAATCAATGAAATAAAAGCTGAAAATTAACTCCTATAAGAAGTCTTAAAGCACATTGGAGATTGTTAGTGAAAGTGTAGCAATACAAACTTATACCGTGCCGAATAATATTATCATGAATAAGTAGCCATCATTTCACACAGTGGCCAACTGCTGTTAAGATGAAGGGAGACAGAGACACGGTGTACTGTACTATAATATGGGGGAGACTGTCGAGCTCAGCACTCTCTAAAGAAGCATTCACTGGAACTAGCTATACACAGGCAATTTTATTTCTTGAAATATCAGTTTTTTGAAATTCGAAGTTCTGAAACAAGCCATTGGTAACATTACATAACAGCATAATATTATTATTTTCAAAATTATGCTCCAAAAGCTATCATTAAATCCTCCAAAATGTCCAAATATATACAAACGTTGATTTGTTCACTCTGCACTCATGAGTAAGGATTCTGTAATATTTGAACTGCATCATTATTTTATTCATTATTAACCCACAAGATAGTAAGTAACTCACCAGGATTTTCTATCAATGAAAATGAATTTCAGCTCTGGTCAACAGTACTAGTGAAACATTTTGCTTTGCAAACTGTTTGAAAGGATCATTCATCAATTCGTAATGTGGAGATATAGGAGGCCTGAGCCTGTTCCAGCAACACTGGACACAAGGCAGTTCATCACAGAGTTCATTTATTTACAATCTGCCTGTCTTGTGTTGATGATTAACATAATGTGTACAATTGTGGGCGTGAAAGCAGAAACTGGGGGAAAAAAAAACTTCTACAGTACTTAGACTATGCGTAGGCCAGCATTTGAGTCCAGTACTCTGCAAGCTACCATACTGTGTTAGAAAGAAACAGCAATTACTAAATAACATTAAACGTTTTATATTGTGCTAATTGGCATTTTTTTTTACTAGGAAGACACATCTTATTTATTTTCTGTAATTTTCATCCATGTGGCTGTCACAAGGGCAACAAACATTTCATTTTTCATCAGCATTACCTTGCATCTCTTCTAATAACACAAAAATAAACTCATTATTTACAGGTTCCAGTTGCTTGGTTGTCTGTCTGTAGCAACTGTCTGCATTACTGGTATGGAATTATATAGTCAAGGTCACTACAAGCATCTTACAGTAGCCTACCGTATTGTTCAGACAGAAATGACCCTTGTACCACCTCCAACAAGGTTTGTACCCTAACCCAAACCTCCTAGTGCTAGTGGGAACACTGAAAAATTCTAACAAGGTAAACAAACATACACCTTTATAGGTGAACATTTTCCAAAGGTGTTCCTCTCATTTTACATCAAAAGACTGCCAGTAAACCCTCAGTAACGAATTGCAATTTAAAGTGGTTTTGGTTTTAAATGTTGTTGTTCACAGTAATTTTTAGTATTTTAAATATTGCAATATTTTGTGTTCCTAACGCTTAAGGCTAATTTAATTTAGGATTAAGATTTTCAAAGATCAAATTTATTTTCCTTTTTCAGAATCACATACTATTGCAAATCATTAATGCAACAAACATAGAAGAAATTTTAAATGTGTTCAATCTGACGTCAGGTCAGGTTGGGGAGCGTGCACTAGTACAGCGTGTTGCCGCACTCACCACATGATGAAACAGCTCAGGATCCTGATTGGTAACCCCCCAGGTAGACACACAGTCCTGTCTCACCCTCCAGAAATGACCATCTATCTGCCACAACCAGTTATTACGTGGGTGACCCCTTGGCCTGGTTCAGCCACTCGGGTCCTCAGCAATGAGGATCTTATGAGTCGGATCACCCTTGGGGAATTGAGCCACATGGCTGTAGTGCCGTAACTGACGTTCCCTCACAATGCAGGTAATGTGCCTCATTCAGGACTCCATGAGAAACCACTCATTCAACACAAACTCAAACCAGCAGTATTCAAGGATTCTCCAAAGAGATACAGTACCAAAGGAAAGCAGTCTTCATCTCATGTCATTGGATAGTGTCCATGTCTCGCAATCTTATAGCAAAACAGAAAGCACCAGGACATTAAAGACCTGTACCTTCTGCACAGATAGGGAGTGCTACACACCTCGTTCCAACGACCTCATGACCCCCCCATGCTCTCCCAATCCATCTACTGACTTCATAGGAAGAGTCACCAGAGACATGAATATCAATGCTGAAGTAAGTAAACCTCTCAATAAGGTTGACACCCTCTCCGCAGACAGACACACTGCTGATGGCTGTGCCTGAGAGGTCATTAAAGGCCTGGATCTTGGTTTTTAACCAGGACACTCACAAGCCCAAACACTCAGACTCCTCGCTCAGTCTCTGGAGTGCCCTGATCAGAGCCTCCATTGATTCATCTCTGATGGAATTTAAAAAACTACCCTGATCATCTAAATTAAGGTCAATTCTGCAAAGGTTTCCACTTTGACTGAAATGAGAACTTGGGGTGGGAAAGTTTCCGCGCTGTGATACAAAGACATGGACGTGGTTGCAAATAGAAAACATCAAAACAGTACAATGCAAAAACAAGACAAATTCTATGAATATGAAAAACATCATATCTTCTTACATCCATCCATCCATCCATCCTCTTCTGCTTATTCAAGATCGAGTCGCAGGGGCAGCAGCTTGAGCAGAGATAACCAGACTTCCCTCTCCCCGGCCTCTTCTTCTAGCTCTTTTGGGGAAATCCCAAGGCATTCCCAGGCCAGCCGAGAGACATAGTCCCTCCAGCATGTCCTGGGTCTTCCCCGTGGCCTCCTCCCGGTTAGACGTGCCCGGAACACCTCACCAGGGAGGCGTCCAGGAGGCATCCTGATCAGATGCCTGAGCCACCTCATTTGACTCCTCTCAATGCGGAGGAGCAGCGGCTCTACTCTGAGCCCCTCCTGGATGACTGAGCTTCTCACCCTATCTTTAAGGGAAAACCCAGACACCCTGCAGAGGAAACTCATTTCAGCCGCTTGTATTTATGGTCTCGTTCTTTCAGTCACTACCCATATCTCATGACCATAGGTGAGGGTAGGAACATAGATCGACTGGTAAATTGAGAGCTGAGCCGCACCACGACAGACCAATGCAGAGCCCGCATCACTGCGGATGCAACACCGATCCGCCTGTCGATCTCACGCTCCATTCTTCCCTCACTCATGAACAAGATCCCGAAATACTGAACTCTTCCACTTGGGGCAGGTTCTCGCTCCCAACCCTGAGAGGGCACTCCACCCTTTTCCGGCTGAGGACCATGGTCTCGGATTTGGAAGTGCTGATTCCCATCCCAGCCGATTCACACTCAGCTGCGAACCAATCCAGAGAGAGCTGAAGATCACGGCCTGATGAAGCAAACAGGACAACATCATCTGCAAAAAGCATTGACCCAATCCTGACTCCACCAAACCGGACCCCCTCAACGCCCTGGCTGTGCCTAGAAATTCTGTCCATAAAAGTTATGAACAGAATTGGCAACAAACGGCACCCTGGCGGAGTCCAACTCTCACTGGAAACGGGTTCAACTTACTGCCGGCAATGCAGACCAATCTCTGACACCGACCATACAGGGACCGAACAGCTCTTATCAGGGGGTCCGGTACCCCATACTCTTGGAGTACCCCCCACAGGATTCCCCGAAGGACACGGTTGAACGCCTTTTCCAAGTCCACAAAACTATGTAGACTGGTTGGGCAAACTCCCATGCACTCTCTAGGACCCTGCTAAGGGTGTAGAGCTGGTCCACTGTTCCGCGACCAGGACAAAAACCACACTGTTCCTCCTGAATCCGAGGTTCAACTTTCCAACGGACCCTCTTCTCCAGGACCCCCGAATAGACTTTTCCAGGGAGGCTGAGGAGTGTGATCCCTCTGTAGTTGGAACACACCCTCCGGTCCCCCTTCTTAAAGAGGGGGACCACCACCCTGGTCTGCCAATCCAGAGGCACTGTCCCTGATGTCCATGCAATGTTGCAGAGGCATGTCAACCAAGACAGTCCTACAACATTCAGAGCCTTGAGGAACTCCGGGTGTATCTCATCCATCCCCGGGGCCCTGCCACCAAGGAGTTTTTTGACCACCTCGGTGACCTCAGTCCCAGAGATGGGGGGGCCCACCTCCAAGTCCCCAGGCTCTGCTTCCTCATTGGAAGGCATGTCAATGGGATTGAGGAGGTCTTCGAAGTACTCTCCCCACCGACCCACAACGTCCCGAGTCGAGGTCAGCAGCGCAACATCCCCACCATATACTGTGTTGACACTGCACTGCTTCCCCCTCCTGAGACGCCGGATGGTGGACCAGAATCTCCTCAAAGCTGTCCGAAAGTCGTTCTCCATGGCCTCCCCAAACTCCTCCCACGCCCGAGTTTTTGCCTCAGCAACCACCAAAGCCACATTCCACTTGGCCTGCCGGTGCCTATCAGCTGCCTCCAGAGTCCCACAGGACAAAAGGGTCCTGTAGGACTCCTTCTTCAGGTTGACGGCATCCCTCACTGCCGGTGACCACCAACGGGTTCGGGTATTGCTGCCACAACAGGCACCGACCTGAATATGAGGATATTTTTAATATTTGATTCTTTGCTAGTTGTCCTAGCCCTCTACAAACTACTCCCAGAATAATAAAAATGACAAATTTCAAACATAATCATGTGGGGTATTGTTTAAGACTATTTCAAGATCAGTGATTATGAATATGACATTATTTCTGATTTTGAACCTCTACTTGGGATCTTGCCCTCTATGCAACTCTCTCAGAGGGTGAAAAATGACAACTTCCTACTACAGTCATGAACATTTAGACTTTAATCATTTAAATTGAGGCAAATATTTTAATATTTCAAATATATGACACAGCTATCCTTGTGTATTATGTACTGTACTTCTACCTCATGACATAAATCATGAACAGTCCAAATTGGGGCAGCTTACAGGTAACTTAGACTTTTTCCTTTGTTATTTTGTTGTATATATATATGAGAATGTCAATGCACATATTTTAATATATACTGTATATATGAATGATGGGCATGGATAAGCATAACAAAATGAAAACGTGGGCTTGACATTAAAGATGGCAAAATGCCATTAGCAGATCATCATTAGCATAAGCAAGAGTATTAATGTATCTTATCTATATTAAGCTATGTATAAAAATGTCTCAGAGCCCAGGAATAACAGCTCTCTCTGCGAACCAAGAATGGCTGTTATTGTCTTTTAATTAAAGTCTAAAGTGAACCAGAAACTGGAACCAGAAGGTTTTTACATGATTTCCTGGCTTTGGTTGCAGACTTTTTTCTTTGACAGTATGTGTTAGGATTGCTATTGTTTCATAATTTTTTATATGTCATCCTGACTGAATTATGGCTAATTATACGTCTGTTCTTGGGTTTTGGGTATTCTGATTCTGAAGTCAGATTTCAGGTTTGATGCATATTTGTGAAACTTATAATTTATTAGTGTTTTTCTGCAACGGGATTTTGTTTTTCCTTGGTTTCCTTTCCCGTCATCATGTTATAGATTCTGGTTGCTTAGGGTGTTACCTCTAGCTTCATGACTTCATGGTGGGAGATTAAAAAGTTGTCTCAATGGCCATTTTGTGTCCAAGTTTGCGGATAACAAAACATCTTCTTTTGTGACTTTCAAAGATCTTTATTTATTTTATTTGTTCTCATTTTGGCTTCATTAGTTTATCTTGTGGCCTTATGTTTTGCCCTTGGCTTGTGTTTTTGACTTTGTTTATCTCCCGATTCTTTTCATAAGAAAATGCCTGACTCGCTTTAAATCAGTCAAATATGCAGTGCAGCCTACCAAAAAGGGTGACAGAGGAACCTTTCTCCCATGAAAGCCACTTACTGGATTACAACTGCCATCATCATTTCTCCAATCACATCTCATCTCTCCTGTCATAGTATCAATAGCAGTGTCAGCCTCGACAACTTCACACCAGCAGGTGTGACCTAATGTCAATGTCTTTCAGGCAAATAGGCTTCATCAAAACTTTATACACAAGATGGCCATTCCTCTAGTTTCAAACTCCTCATGCAGTAAATAGTGTTTTCCACATTATTGTGATTACTGTCATTTATACTAGGCCTTAGATTTTTAAATCTGTACTGACTTGGGTAATAAGTCAATCAGCCTCCAGCAGCTACCAATTAAAAATGAACATCATGCACTAAAACATCTAAGTTAATAAGTTACTGCATTGCCAGGGGAGCCTATGCCAGCAGACACAAAGCTGGGAGTCTCGCTGGGCAGGGCAATTTATGACAAGGCACACCCTCACACACTCATACTTTAGTCATTTCATTATTAATAACTAATTTAACCTGCATATCTTTGGGAAAGTAACCACACAGACAAAGAAGAACTGAGATAGTGACCAGGCCAGGAAATTGTGCTTTAATGCAGCAGCTTCAACTGCTATGCCAGCAGGCCAACCATACTGTTATGGTTTTCAGGTTTTTATAAGTAAAGATTTCTGTTTTATAAATAATTTCTACTCTAGCAATACTGAAGACTATCTCTCGTTGACTGGACTGATTTTCGATCATATGTAATTTGTAATATTTTAAAATAATAATTATTATTATATAATTATATAATATGTGATGCTATCATTGTGATGCCTATAAAAAGGTAAATACAGGTTTTTGAATGGTTTACTTAGAAGCTTTCTTTTGGGATTAAAAATTTACAGTATTTTGGTACAAATCAAGTTGCTTTACAATTACTTTATTAATAAAAGAGTGAGATGATGAGTAAATATTATATTTTTTATAATATTGCAAAGCATAAAAATGATTTTTGACTATATTTTTCAGTGGGTAGTGCTGCCCGGGTCCTCCCTGCTTGGAGTTTTCTCCCACAGTCCAAAGACATGCAGGATAGGTGCATTGGCGATTCTAAATTGTCCCTAGTGTGCGTTTGGTGTGTGTGTGTGTGTGTGTGCCCTGTGGTGGGCTGGCACCCTGCCCGGGGTTTGTTTCCTGCCTTGCACCCTGTGTTGGCTGGGATTGGCTCCAGCAGACCCCCTCTGACCCTGTAGTTAGGATATAGCGGGTTGGATGATGGATGGATGGACTATATTTTGCCTCTTTACCCAAGGAAGGAGAACATTATTTTAACTAAATATCACTTAAATGAAACATATTAGAAGGTTGTTTTGAGTTGAGACTGAAAAAATAGTCTACCTAGAGTAGGTGATTTTCATACAGTAGTTCATAAAGTTAAGTCACAGGGTCATTCATTTTTTTTAAGTGACACTTGTGGACATTTTTAAAGTGTCATCAAAACTGGCATATCCACTGATGGAATCACTCCTTATTTAAATGACACTGTGGTGTAGCGGTCTAGGATATTAGGCTTCATACCGTAAGGTTTCTTTTAATTCCTGCTCAATATGTGATCTTCAGCTAATCACTTAACTTACTTGTGATTCTTTTTAAACAATTTTATTCATTTCATCACCTTTAATGATGTCATTGTTTTTTGATGCATCACACTGGTTATTGGGAACACTCCGTTGCTGTCTTGCTTTGCCAATTCACACATTGATTAGTGATATAACAGGTGCCATCTTATTTAAGAACAAGAGGACAGCATTTCAACTCATTTTAAATAAAACAAAACAAAAAGTAAAGGATGTCTTTGTACACTTCAGTAAATGTAATTAATTAATATAATTTCAGATTTTTGATTCATTTGCTCTTAATTAAGTTTTTATTTTTTTATTAATTTTATTGAGTGTATTGTAATCACACAACATTCCATACAAATAGATTAATTTTTACAAAAATAGGATCGAAAACAAATCCCCCCACCCCAAGAAAGAGAGCATGGTCAACTAAAGCTAGTAAAAATAAGTTAATCGATGAATTAATAAGCGGATAAAGATAAATGGAGAAGAAAAAGAAATGGAGAGAGAATCTGCTTCCTCAGTGCATTAAGAGCTTAATCTAAAATGTTATTAATTAGATCCTGCCGAGTTCTGCACAGATCCTCTAAGTGAGAATTTGATTTTTTCCAGTTTCAAATAATATAAAACATCATTTACCTGTCAGAAGGGGACCTTGTTTTTCGATTTCCTGGGTAATCCAGTTACTGATTGTGTCAGGGTTGTTTGTGGAGGTATTTGCTGTCTTGCAAAGGAGTTGCCGCTTTGATGTCTTGCCTTGGAGGATGTCTGTATTTACCTGACTTGCAAATATTGGTTTCTAATCAGCATATCTGTACTTATTCATGATTGGTAACAATTCCTTTTTTTAACTTGTGTTTTCATTAATTGTTAAACCCAGGAAATGCAGATGTACCATTGTTTAATCTGATTGTCCAGAACTGATAATGGCAGGGACTGAAGTAGATAAAAACTCCTGGCAGCAGAAGGCAAAGGGCACAGTCCACAGAAAACGCTGCCAAGACACTCGGACAGAGCACAGGAGCTTGCAGGCAGACAAGGGTACCTGGCTGGCACGACGTGAGGCACAAGGACGGCAACACTTCCAAGGAGGAAATGACAGCTCCACAAAGAGACGCCGGATGTGGGTTCAGCGAGAGAGGGAATCCGCATGAAAGGACCAAGCGAAGCTGACAGACAAGAAATGAGGCGTGCCTAAGTCCCAGCAACACAAGGAGCCCAGAGTGGAAGAAAAAGGAACAACGAAGAGACGCTGACAGGGAGTCAACAATTTGACACAACTTCTGTAGGGGAACGAGTGTCCAGTGAACAGAGTGCATCTGTGGACAGTTGAACAATTAAGTGTTGGGGTAATACAGTGCACCAACTGGACTCTGCACCACTAAAGGTTGTATCCTCCAATTCTTGTTTTTAACGGACTTTTAGAGTGTGGACTGTGTATTTTCCTCTTAAAAAACAGGAAATTAATTCCTGATATGTTTAGGTTTTGTTAGGTTTGTTTATCTTTTTAATGTACCTTATATTGTCTTGTGTAAAAGAACTTACTGTTGCTTTTTTCTGAAATTACTGTTGTGTCTTTCATTGTGTGTTTACTCACCGCCCAATTTAAAGAAACCTGTGTGCTATTATTGGTAAATTTCAGGAGTTCCCAGTCTCTTAATAAAACTGGGTGGCGTAGTCGGATATTGTAATGGTGACAAAGTTAGATTACCTGTAAGTTTGACCAAACACTTGTGACATACCCATTGACTTAACAGAGGTGGGCTGGGATTCTTCCAGTTGAGCAAGACAAGTCTACATGCCAATAGTGTAGTAAAGGCAATTACAGTTTGTTTGTCCTTCTCCATTTTAAGCCCATCTGGAAGAACACCAAACAGCTGTTAGTGGATTAGGTTGGATCTTGCCCTGGAAAGATTTTGGACAATTTTAAATGAGACAGATGTGCTCAATACATAATTTTGATTTGAATAATTGTATGCTTTGCACATATGGAGCTCGAGTGAATTCTCTGCATTGCTACCTTCCCTCCTTTTCTGAGATATTTAGTAAGAAATCCTTTTCCCACTGTCCTCTTGGATCTTTGAAAGGGAGGGAATGTAACAGGACTTTATATATTGCAGAAATGCTGTCTGAGTCCTCGAAACTGAGCAATATGTTTTCCAGCATAGTGGGAGGTGGGAGGAGAGGAAAATTGGGAAGGTTCTGTTTAACAAAGTTTCTAATCTGAAGATAGTGAAAGAAATGTGTTGCTGGAAAGTTACATTTGGAATGTAATTGTTCGTAGGATGCAAAGATGTTGTCTATGTAAAGATCTCTAAGTGATTTAATCCCAAATGTTTCCAGATATTAAAAACTGCATATGTTTGTGAGGGTTGAAAAAGGTGGTTCTCATGCAGAGGTGCCACAGATAAAAGCTTCTCTATCTTAAAACTCTTCCTACATTGGTTCTATATTCTGATTGTGTTCAGTCTTGTCCCTTTCCATTTCTTATTATTATATGAGTGATTCATAACGTCCCATTGGTTCTTAGTGAATACAATTTATATTTTTGTAAATGTATTTTGCTGATGACACTAAACAATCATGATCCATTCTAATAATGCTGAATTAAGGCATCAGTCAAATATACAGTAATAAATGGTGTAATAATAAACTGGCAAATAGGTAACTCTAAATAAACTTCAGAGAAGGCTCACATAATTATGTGTTAATTCCTAAAATATATATATGGATGGAGAAAGGGAGAATCCAAATTATCAAATTAAAACATAGAAAAAATGTTATCCTAGTTAAACCACTGTGTGTGGGTATTAATGATGGATGGCTTACCTCTCATCTGTACTGTCAGAGGAGATGCGGGGCAGACAAGGCCAATGGATGGAGCAGGAAATGAATCATCAATCTTAAGTGTTGCTGGGTCAGTAGTGGGCTATCAGAATAATTGTGGCCAAAACCAAAACATTAAACCAAACCTAAAGTAAAAATATGGATTGCTACACTTCTTTAACCAAAAACCAAACCCAAAATCAAACACAAACATTGTTCTAATTATCCAGAATCTCAGATGCTTCCCGAACACATTTCCTGGTTTGTAAAGTGTCATGTTGGTGATGCCATGCAACACAACTTATGGAAACCACAAAATATGCTTTGGCAACTGGATAAAAAATACTAATGGTAAATTAAAATAGAATGCCAAGGGTTGTGCCTGTTTGTCCCACAATTACCCCTGAACAATCTCAGACATGTTTTACAACATTATCTATTTTTAGGAGACTTTACATTTCATTCAAATGCTGGTAGTAATAATAATAATAAGTTTTATTTATGTAGTGCCTTTCATATACTTGAGGACACTTTACAATTCAATAAACACTATAACAAGACAATACAAATTACATACAAGAATATGAATAAAACTAATTGAAGAGATGTTATTTTAACAGGAGTTTGAAATGAATAGATTTTTCCTTGGAAAGGCTGAGAGGAAGAGCATTCCAAATTTTAGGGGCTATCACACTGAAGGCTCTGCCACCCATAGTTACTAACCTGTATTTAGGTACAATGAGTAAGTTAGCTGCCGATGATTGTAATGCACGAGCTGGAATGTAAGGAAGCAGCAGCTCAGACAGATAATGAGGGGCTAAACCTTGAAGGGCTTTAAAGATGAGAAGAATAATTTTATATTTAATGCTTGAAAAGACTGGTAACCAATGCAGATCATAAAGGACAGGAGTGATGTGAGCAGATTTTTTAGTGTGTTAGTTTGTGTAAGTAGACGAGTAGCAGAATTCTGAACATATTGTAATCTATTGATTTATTTAGTCGGGAGGCCATAAAACAATGCGTTGTAATAGTCCAGACGGGTAGTGATGAAAGCGTGAATCAGTGTTTCAGTATCCTTCACACTGAGGAAAGAATACAGATGAGCAATGTTTCGAAGATAAAAATAAGCCGTCTGTACTATTGAGCTAATGTGTGGTTGAAAAGTAAGAAGCTGATCAAAGATGACACCCAAATTACGGACTGATGCTAAGGGCTGAACAAGGATCCCATCAACGTCAATGTTTAGCCCACGAAGGGTAGAGAGGACATATTTGGTACCAACTAATAAGATTTCTGTTTTATCAGGTTTAAGTCATAAAAAATTATCTGTCATCCAATGATTGATTTCCCGAATACAATCAGTTAGTGCAGCAGGTGAAGATGTTGCAGTTGCATCAACACTTATGTAAAGTTGTGTGTCATTGACATAGCAGTGGAAGCTTAGACCATACTGACAAATAATCTCACCTAATGGGAGCATATAGATGTTAAAGAGAATTGGACTGAGATCTGACCCTGGAGGGATACCTTGTGTGAGTGAAGTAGTGGCAGCTTCGTGTTCCCTAATGATGACATAATACCAGTGATCACTGAGGTATGATGTGAACTAAGAAAGAGCAGCACCAGAGATACCAATAGCTGAAAGTCAGGACAGTAAAATGCCATGGTTAACTATATCAAATGCTGCACTTAAGTCAAGGAGAACTAGAAGAGCAGCCATCCCAGAATCTGCGGTTATAAGTAAGTAAGTCATTGGTTACCTTAAGTAAAGAAGATGACATCAGGCCGTATTTTTCAAACTGACTGATACTTCTTAAGTGCACGGCACACCAGAAGCAGCTTGAATTTCCACTGCTTAGGATAACTGTAATATTTTAATAATAATCATTCTTTATACAAAAAATTTAGATTTTCTGTTCAACCAGTATACAATCTGTCTATACAGACACATAAGACATGTAATAAAATATTCCAGAAATTAATATTCTTCACAGTGGAATTTAACCCCAAAATCTAAATACATTTGTTAATTATAATAATGACTACATAGAGGCATAGTTAGTACTGCTGCCACCTCGCCTCACTAATATAGCATCCTGGATTTGAATCTGCACCTGATCTCCATATCTTTGTGAGTTTTCCTCCCACCTCTCCAAAGACTGCTGGTTAGTGTGATTGGGTCCTACAATGGATTATCAAAGACAGTATCTTATCTTGCACCAAATGCTTCTGGGACAGGCAATAGTCATCAAAATTGCTCAATTTAATGACAATTAAGAATGTTATTACACATTTGTATTACTATAATAAAATATCAAGTTCACAGAAAAAATACATAACAAATAAAAAGAACTTAATACTTCCAGAGCCTTCTAGTCATTTGCATACACCACCTTGAAAATTATAATATGTAGCAGGGCAATGGATCAAGTAACAGAATATTACAAACACTGTTTACTTTGGGGACTTCTTAGCTCGAGCATAGTTTTGCCTTTATCCAATTGAATACATATCCTCTGAAGTAGTTTGGATTTGCAAATATGGTCTCAGGCAATAAAATTTAAGGGAACTAGAAAAGAAGAAAAAAATACTTCATAAAAAACAGTTAGTCAAAGAGAAATCTTTGAAGTCTCATAGAGATTCAGAATGGCAGAGGCAATTCAGTTAATAAGGGTGAATAAAAGGAAAGTCTGTTACTACCCCCTGCTGTCAAAATAGAAGAATTTTATATTTGTTATTATTAAACTATGGCTTATAAGAATCCCTTCATTTTCAATTGATAAGTTTATTTTTCAAACAGCCTAGAAATACAGCCTGAAATGTCTTTAATATTTAGTAAAGAACCACGATCAGCTATTCAGGATTTAATTAGTTATATTCAATGTTTCTTGTAAACAACTATGTGTGGTATTTAATAAAACTGCACGTATTCTCTTTAATCTTGACAAGTTTGTAGCAAGCTTCCTTTTTTAGACCCACATATTCTACTGGTCTCCTGTTTGTTTAATAACAACAATGTGGTAGAAATGAAACATGTTAATATGACATTTACATATTAGGTGTGTGTGTCGCATACTGCGCCTTGCATTCGTCACATATTTTGAGAGTACTTGGCCAGCCAGCCTCACACCGCTACTACTTTCAGTTTTTAGGCAAATCAGGAAGTCCACATTGTCTTCATTTAGATGCACACGACCGTTCAGGTTTTATTGCACTGACATGTATTGTTACACCTGGACCTTTTTGGATTTTAGGACAGTCAATTGACTTTTTCTCTTTTCAGACCTGATTAAGCTCTTGGGGTTTTAGCCACTAGCCTAAGGTTACAGCTTCTCCCATTTCCAAATCTGCCTAAGCAATCTGTTGAAAATGTCGGTGAAATAAAACAGAAATTACAATGGACAATTCAATATGATTAATTTAGATAGATAGATAGATAGATAGATAGATAGATAGATAGATAGATAGATAGATAGATAGATAGATAGATAGATAGATAGATAGATAGATAGATAGATAGTGTGACAGATTTAGGGTCCCCGTGACCCCTTGAACCCTCAGACAATACATTAGACACCAGGTAAAAGTCCAAATATTATATTTATTAGGACAAAACGTGCACAAAGCACCCTTTTCTCCACAATCTTCAAATAAATACAAAATCAATAAATCAATAATCCTCCTCACTCCCAGACGTGTTGCCACCCTTCCACCCAGCTCAGCTCGACGTCTGGGATTTCCCATAGTCCTTTAATAGTCCTTGACCTGGACGTGTTTCGCCCTCTCTGTCCACGTGACTAGGAACACTTTCAGGTCATATAAAAGCTCCAGTTCTTCACCCCGGAAGCACGTCGTTCCTTCCAGTCATGTGTTCATGACGCACTTCTGGGTTATAGGGCACATAACACTCTGTGAGCCTAACCTCCAGCGGCTCCTAGTGGTCCCCATGGTATCGAGCAAGGCTGTTTATAAAAACTACAATGTCCATATGGCTCTTCTAGGATTTGGGGCACTTCCATGTTGTTGGGAGAGCTCCATCTAGCGGCTTGGAGGTGTGTACCAGAATATTTGGCCAGCCATCCCTCACAATAGATAGATCCATGCCCACGTTGTAAAAGTAAGTGTGTCCAGGGAACGAATCCACATAAAATAAAGTGATAGGAGTGATTAATAAAAAAGTGAAAAATAAAAGTAGAAAAATAAAGTCGTACACAGAGCTGCTGAAAAGGCTGCCACTCTCGGCGGCGCCTGAGTCAAGAGTCAATGAGTGACCATTATGAAAGATACACAGTAGGAATATGTGGTGCCGTACCTTCTCTGTACAGCAATACTAGGAGCCACAAGATGGAGATCTAGACTGTTCTAATTATGCAGTGCCCTCTCAAGAAGAGATACTGTATGCTCTCGAGGGGCTTTAAAATGGCTCCCTTACATTGTTTTGCTGAGTGTACAGCTGGAAGGAGAAAAGGAATAAGGACTCTAATGATGGGAAAAAGAAATGTCAGAGGTGGAATCTTGAAAGTAAGAGAGTGAGAAATGAAAAACTATGGGTAGAAATGTAGTGTTGAACAAACAGACAAATCACACCTTCAATAGTAATGAATTCCAGACTTGTCATAGTAGGCCTCAGCTGGCTTCACTATTATTATTTTCCCATGTGTTATTTGTACAATACTGTTTTCAAGGAAGTGTACTTGTTCAATACCCAACATAGACATCACATATTTTTGGTCCTTCTAGCTTTAGTCAGGGATACTATAAGAGAAATCTTGTTGATGACTAAATATTTCACTTGTGACTCTTTTACGTTTATATTGTGAGGCAGTCTATCCATTGATGTTATCAGCCAAATTATTATATTTTCAATATTCAGTTGATTATTTTCTTGACTCACAGATCCCTGTGGATGAACTAAATAGATAGATAGATAGATAGATAGATAGATAGATAGATAGATAGATAGATAGATAGATAGATAGATAGATAGATAGATAGATAGATAGATAGATCTTTATTGTCATTGTCACTTTTACAAAGGAACAATGAAATTGAAGGTGCATTCGACTCACTGTGAGGTATAAGAGTTAAAAACACAAGAAGAGAGGAAATAATAACAAACTGAATAGTAATAAAAGTACTTTATGAAATATACAAATTGCAGTTGTTATATGTACAAATTGCACTGGTTAAATGTACAAATTGCACTGGTTGACTTAAGGTCTATATTGCACATTGGGAGAATGATATGGAGCAGTTTTATTCTGAGTTCAGGGTCATGATTGCTTTTGGATAAAAGCTGTTTTTAAGGCGGTTTGTCCTGGTATTCATTGCTCTGTATCTCTTGCCCGATGGCAAAAGCTGGAAGAGGCAATGACTGGGATGTGATGAATCCTGTGAAATGTCTATTGCTTTTTTGCAGCATCGGGAGGTGTAGATTTGTTCCAGAGTGGGAAGGGTACAACCAGTTGTTCTCTCCGCTGTCCCAACGACCCTGTGAAGCACTTTCCTTTCTGAGGAAGTGCAGCTACCGTACCACACACACAGTCCGTACGTGAGCACACTCTGGAACAGTGATAAAAGGCAAGGAGCATATATTTTTTTATTTCTTTATTACCATCTATTTTAATGTATTACCTATTATTTATTTATTTATCTATTATAGTATAGTATAGTTGTTTACTTGTCTTACACTTGTCCTATTTTCATGTGTAAGTTGCATTGTGGTCCTGGGTATCGTTAATTTGTATCTCTCTATACTGTGTATGGATGGTATGATAATAAACCCATTTGACTTGACTTGATTGTTGCACAAAAAATATAAAGATAGTTGCACAAAAATGAATTAAGCATACACGAGTAAGGAGATCAACACCTTTAATGGAATACCCCACCCAAAAATAATATTTTTTTATGTCACTTACCCAATGTTTTTTGTTGTGATGACCAAGAATTTTTTTTAATCTCATGTTTTAATGCAGAATGGAGAAAACAATGTTTCTCATGTAATATGGACAGACATCTTTAGAGACCAACACTTGAACAACAGCAAACAACATCAAAAAGTCCAATTTCCATTGCATGAAAACATGAGATTAAAACATTTTATTAGGGATACACTACAAACTATACAGGGTAAGTAACATATACAAAAAATATAATTTCTGGTTGGAGTATTCCTTTAAAAATAAAATAGGCATTTCTTTTTAAAATGATAAAAAATATATTTTAAGCCTCGGTCTTAAACCTATACAGTTGCAAAGAAAAGTATTAATCTCAGATATTTTATTAATAAATGAGTAATCGAGCATCAATTTACAGAGGATCTTCCTAATTCAAGTTCGTGGGGTGCTGGTCCATCACAGGGTTCTCTCATGCAGATTCCCATTACTGACATGCACACAAGGGCAGTTCTGAATGGCCAATTAACTCAACATGCATGCCTTTTTGATGATAACTGGAGTACCTGGAGAGAAACCGATGCAGACACAGGAACAGCATGGGAATTTCTCCAAGTGCTCTTTCAGTGTATCTCTACTGTCACACGTGCATGTCAGAAGGTCACCTTCCAGGAATGTCCCACCCTGGGACACCAGGGGCATGATTGCTGACTCTCCTGTCTCTTTTGTCACCCACAGCTCAGAGAAGATACCCACTGAGGGCAACTGACCTCACCCCTTCTGGTCCTGGAGCTGTAAAAGCAAAGTGCTCTCAGAAGGTGGTGCGTCATTCAGGAGATGAGCAACCAGCGCTATGGAGCCTCTCCAAGGCTGACCACTCTCCAAAGTCTTTAGAACAACAGCCAATGTCTAAATTTGGCTTTTGTATATTTATTGCACCATCAAGTGCCTGTTATTTCAGTTACTTTATTATCTAAGTAAGCAGGATGGCCTGATTGGCACCCCAACATTATCTCTTTACTCCTCTCGTACCCTCAGCTGACTTCACCATTTGGTAAACATAAGCACTACCACTGCAGCGAACAAACTTAAACATGACATGTTTCATGTGTTCAGCCCCGGAATTATTTAAGACAATGGTTCCCAAGTTTAGCTCTTGAAAGTTTTATTCCAACCAATTTCACAATCGGGATATTATTCTTACATTTGATTGATCTTATTTGTTTTATTCTAAGACATTCTGAAATATGTATATTTTTGCCAAATGTTTAAATGATTACATTTCACTTGCCATTTTGTTTTTAAATTTACCCTTTTCTGTAGAGTTTGCCTCTTTCATTGTATCCAGGTACAACACTGAATGCTGTAGGGGAGCAATTACTTCAGTGAAGTGTTTACTTGTCTGCTCATTTGTAAGAAAGGTTTCTCAATGAGCAGACATGTCAACTTGCTTCCCCTTAGTATTCAATGTCATTGGTATTAAGTGTGCTCTATTCTATTATTATTACTATAATTATTATTATTGTAGAGAAAGGTCCAAGGGGATTTGACTGCAAGAAAATTAAAATACTGTAGTTGGTTCATGAACATGAAAGACACCCACCCAAATGCTACTGTAAGGACTTCTACTAAGGAAAAATGATAAGTGTAAATGTGAGGAAAAAGTATTTACTTTTTTTCACTTTTTCACATTTTATTAAGTTACAAAATACAGAATATGAAGTTAGATATGATCCTGGTAAATACTTTGTCAATCATATCTTTGCTCACCTCTTCAATTATAGACTAGAGCAGGAATGCTGAAATTTGATCATGGAGACTCACAGTGCTGTAGATTTTGCTTCCAATCCAATTGCTAAATTAGAAAGCAATCCAACCGATAGCAGAACTTATTTAGTTATATTGCATGGAAGCATTTTTATTTTTTCATATCAGGTAACTCTTATAATGTAGATTTTTCTTAAGGTATCATTCAAATGATTTATGGTTCAGAGTTGATGAGCAGTTTTCAGTCCTTAACTTTTTCCTGCTCCGTTTCTTTCACATTTTTATTTTATAAATCAGATGCTTCACAATGAACACACGGAAGTGTACATGGGACCAAGTTGTAAGGTGAATTGCTGGTTATTGTTAATTGGCTAGATGAGAACCTAAAGTATTAGTAAGTTTTTTAAGACTAAAAGAAGATATTAAAGGTTGGGAGTCTTAGTAAGTGACTTTAACAAAGTGTTGCTTGAGAAATCATTTCTACAGTTGTAATAGATGGTTTCTAATTAAGAAATTAGGTTGGAACAAAAACCTGAAGCCACAATGGCCCTCTAGAACCAAACTGGAGCACCCCAGATTACAGTCTTTTCCCCTTATCAAGTCCCAGCTCTGAACACATGTCCATATTTTCTCATGGCAGGCCATTTTATTCAATATGCAAACTGGAAAAAGATTGAGTGTGTAAGACAGGAATGCTAACCACTTTACCATCATTCCGGCATTTTTCTAAATATATTATAAATGCAAAACCTGAAAATAAGCAATGCTTGTGCTATGACCCTAGCATTGGCTCTGATACATCAAAGTAACAAAATTGTCTGAAGCAGTGTGGCTTGTGAAGGTGTTTCATGTGATATTAGATGAAATACTCCTGTCCTTGGAAGTCTTATTCTTTGTTCATATATCACTTGTATATGCAGCAATAAGTATATGAAAAAGTACAAGGAAGAAATCAGAATAACCTTAACATCAGTTCATAGGTTAGGCAAGGCTAAGGTGGAATGCCTCCTGAGAACACTGTTAATACAGTAAATCAAGTTGGTGACAGCATCGCCTAAACAAACGCTTTTTTTGCATTATTACCTGGAAAAGAGAAGACAAAACAGAACCAGCATACACAACAGTGAAAAATAACAAAATAGATGCTGAAGTCTATAAAATTCCTAGATTAAGGAGAATCCATTTCACTCAGACAGAAAATGCCCCCAGTTTTTTAATTTTCTTTTTTTATCTTAACATAATCACTTGCTTATCCTTTCCCATGCTACCTGCTGCTGGCTATGCACCCATATGCTACTAATTCTATTCTTTGTGTACAAGAGTAGCCAAGAGAGCAATACCTGCTAAATAAATAATTCAGAGCTCTGGAGTGACTCAGTCAAGATCCAGACTTTATTCTAATCAAGAAAGACAGGGGAGTTGGTCTTGTCCATTGTGAGAGATGGACGTCTGAGATGGTGCTCTGCTGACAGTGGTGTTATTCAGCATTTTTTAAATTACCAATCTGAGATATCCTGTGTTTAATCAACCCAAGAGGATTCAATTTCAAGTTTATTAAAAGCATGAGCAGGAGACCCAGGGATTAGAAAGAGTCTAAGCTGGTTTCAAGTTCATGTTATGGCCTGCCACAGTCTGAGTTGGAGGAGACAGGCAAAGGAATGGATCAGCAAGGAGCTCACAATGCAGTATCTGCTCCATCCAACTGTGAATGTGGGAGCAAAACTGTGAGCGAGGTGGGAAATGACAATCTGCCTATCTCAGGCAGAATATCAGAACCGAGCATGGCCTCTTTGTCCCTGCTGTTAACTACTACCAACACCCCCTGTAAGTCAACAGCCTCAATGCCAATAGGATACGTAAATCCACCTTTGGAGCACGGAGAAGATGGAAGCAAACTGTATGAGGTGAAGGTATTGATTACTGAATTCAGGGTAAAAATAAATGATGCAAAGGGGGATAAAAAGAAGGATATACACAACAGAACAGACAAGTTGCCTCAGGATATAAAAGACCAGGATATACATTTAACCAATAACTTTGATGTAAACCTTCAAAAAAATCTAGCAAGAATTGATAAAAAATGCAGGAAAGTATGAGCAAAACAGAGAATAAAAATCAGAGTACTTGATGCTCACCTGGAAGAAGTTAAGCAAACGTTTACTACTCGTATTGAAGAAGCTGAACAAATGGCCTCTGTAACCGACAAAAAAGCAACTGCTGTAAAATCCAAATGCAAAGTGCTTGGTGATAAATAAGCTCTGTTTGAAGATAGATTTAGAAAGAACAAAATCAGAAGTGAAGGACTTCCTGAAAACCGTGAAAGTTCAAACCCATTAAAATACATATCTGATCTTTTTCACCCCTGCAACTGTAAGTGCCAACATAATAATACACTCCTTAGCCAAAATATCTGTCAATAATATGAAATTAAGGTTAAAACTAATTTATAAACGATACACTTCTTTTACTGAAGATTGCAAAATGTCCTCAAAAATTCAGGAACAGTGTCTCTCTGACCAAACAGTGAACTTTGTAAGGTGGAATGTCAAAGGTCTCAATCATGATCCTAAGAGAAGAAGTATTCTCCCACCTAACAGGCCTAAATGCTAAGATAGCATTAAAGTAAAGTAAAGACCAGTTTAGACTGCAAAGAGATTAGAAGTTGCACTCCAGCTATATAAAGAAAACTAGAGTTGTGGGTATTTTTAATATATAAAACAATCTCATTTGTAGCATCAGGCATAGTATCTGATCTTAAAGGATGATAGCTATCATGGTGACAGGTAATTTATCCAAATCTAATCTAATTTTAATAAATATCTATGTACCTAATGCAGATGATACAGATTTTATCCAGAATGTATGTATATCTAGTCCCAATATGAAAACTCATAAAATTATAATGGCTAGAGACTTAATTGTATTTTGAATCCAGACCTGGATAGATTTTCAGCTACAGTGGTGACAACATCTAATACCACAAAAACAATCTCACAGTTTGTAATGGATAACAACTTAGCAGACCCATAAAGATTCCTATATCCAAACTGAAGAAGATATTCCTTCTTCTCCACAGTATATCATAGTTACTCAAGAATTGATTATTTCTTTATTGATAATTTATTGCCCACTATCAAATCTTGTAAGTAAAAAGCTATTGTTATCGCCGATCATGCCCCTTGGACCTTGAATCACTATGCCCTATAATACTCATTTTGTAGCTGGCATCTTAAACCCCAATTGAACTTTACAGAATTCACCTCCAAAATAATTGATTGTTTTTTAGAGACAAATGCATCCTCAGAGGTCTCTGAAGGAATACTGTGGGAAACTCTGGAGGCATTTGGAAGAAGACAGATTATTTCATATCTTTCCCATAAAAATAAATGGGAGAATGAGAAGGTGCCAAAGTTAATCACCAAAATTACAACAAAAGATCAGGAATATGCCAGATCTTCAAATAAGGCAGTTCATAAGAAAAGACAGGTTCTGCAATCAGAATCTAACTCTGACAACAAAAGAAATGGCACAGCTCATCTTTAACTTGTAACATAATTACTATGAACATGGAGAGAAAGCTAATAAGATCTTAGCTCAACAAATCTATAAGCAGAAAGTTTGCAATACAATAACAGAAATTACCAACACAGATAGAGTTAAAATCATTGACCATAAAAATATAACCCATACATTTAGGGAGTATTATTAAGTCCTTATTTTCTGCTCAGTTTAAAGAATACAAGACTCAATCTAATGAGTTTTTGATGTATTACCAACACCACAGCTTGATACACTTAGTGCAGTGGAACTGGATAAACTGCTGATACTTTCAGAATTACTAGGTGAAATAAACTCACTTCAAAGTGGGAAAGCAGCCAGCCATGATGGCTACCCAGTGGAATTTTATAAAAAAATCTCAAATAAATTGGCTCCACTATTATTAGCAATGTTTATAGAAGCTAAAGGCTACAAAATTATACCTCAGACTTTTCGCCAAGCATTAATTACCATCTTTCCTAAGAAGAACAAGGACTTACTACAATGTGCATCATACAGACCAATCTCTCTACAGAATAACGATGTTAAGATACTCTCCAAAGTTCTAGCCAGCAGAATTGAGAAAGTGCTTCCTTTGGTAATATCACAAAATCAAACCAGATGTATTAAATGCAGACACTTAACTTCTAACCTTTGACGTTTATTTACTATAATATGTACGCCCATTATATCTAACACCCCAGAGATCTTATTATCTTTAAGTGCAGAAAAAGCATTTGATATGGTTGGGACTACTCTATTCACCACACTGCACAGATTTGGGTTCAGCCCAAACATATGTGCATGGATCAAACTACTGTATACAACTCCTGAAGCCTCAGTTTGTATTAACAACATTATTTCACATAACTTCAAACTAAAATATTACTATATGCAGATGATATGGTACTGCATATATAAAATTCTGTGCCAGCAGTCGTAAAAGCATTAGGAGATTTCCAAAAGATATCCGGAATTAAAATGAATTTGAATAAAAGCGTGCATCACTGTGGGTTTCACGATCTCCATGGGCATTTTTTTTTCTTTTTCTTCTTGCTGGCATGTTGTCTTGCATGTGTGCACACGTGGAGAGTCTTCATCAATTTTAAATGTGGCGTGCTGCTTGATCACACACATATGCTCGCTTGGGTACATGGAAGGTCAAGTATTGGGCAGGAGGGGTCGCAGTTTGGGTTTATTGTTGATGTCTTGCAGCTTGAGTGTCTATAGTGCTATACAAGTAACAGTACTTTTGGTTTTGTTTTGGCATTGTTGTATTGCATATAATATAGTTATACTCCCCCTATAAATGCAAGAATAAGAATGGCGATGCCCTATTGGAGCAGACCTAGAGATGAAATATCCTTTTGTTATTTGAGTCCTTAAGAGCCAAGGGAGAAGGCTGATTAACTGCAGTACTGCAGTACTAGAAAAGCTGAGAACCCAGTACTGAGAGAGACTGGGTGACTCCATGGCTGGTACGCTTGGGTGTATTTCAAAAAGTCCCAATAAGCCAGTATTGATGTCTGTTGTTTTTAAGGAAGTCTTATTTCCATTTTTCTTAGGGGAAAGACTGCTTCAGAGCCTTATTTTTTTTGTTGCTGTTGTAGTATTTAAGGCTGCTAAGCCTTTATTTTCTTATCATAGGAGGGTAGCCTTAATATTCTTCCTGAATTTGTTTTTTTTTTTTTTAGAGACACAGGGGTTAGTGTTTTTTTGGGGGGACTTGGCATTCCCTTGCACCTTGAGAGTGTAGCAGGACAACTGTTAGTAATAAACTCAATCTTCTTTGACTTTTACATCTCATTGGCCACTGGCTCAATGGTCACTGTCGGTCGCGCCTGTTCTTGTAGGTAGGTTGTGACACCCACCTATTTCTATTCCAGAAGAAATATTGATCAGTCTTAAAAACTCAAACAGCATCTCAATAATATATAAAAACATATTAAAGTCTCTTCATTTCAATGATCCTAGGGTGCAGCAGGGAAAGGATCTTTCACTTAATATCTCAGAAAAGAAGTGGAAGGCAGCAATGCATGGAATACACTCTAACTCCACATGCATAAAGCATTCAATCATTCAACTTAAAATCATTCATCAAAAAAACATTCATCGTATTTAAAATTGTCCAAAATGTATCCAGGGCAAGATCCAACCTGGGAGTGTTGCAACCTAGCTCAAGCCTCACTGGACCACATGTTCTGGAAGTGCACCAAGTTAATATCATTTTGGACAAAAATCTTTGAATGCCTATCAGACCAGCCTTGGTGCCAAAATCTCTCCTAACCCAATAACAGCGGTGCATGGTGTAGTCCCAGATGGGCTTAAAGTGGAGAAGGACAAATTGATTGTAGTTGTCTATACTACACTACTAGCACATAGACTTATTTTGCTCAGATGGAAGAACCCCAACCCGCCTTTTATATCTCAGTGGGTAACTGCTGTTCTATACTAGCTGAAATAAAAAAATCAAATTATCTCCAGAAGGTCTGATCAAAGCATTTTTAAATATGGCAAGGTCTAATTAATAAATTTATAGAATAAGCATTTATATTGGGGGGAAAAAAATTTCTCTCTTCTTTGATATTTTTAAAGATTTGCCCTTGCTGTTTGCTCTCCTCTCTTTCTCTTAGGTGGGGCTGGTTTTGTTAAGTTCAAATTGACTGTATGCAATGTTATTTTCTATGTTGTATAAGTTAGACTTGATTGTATGGAATGTTATTTTCGTCAAGTAAATAAAAAAAAAAAATTAGGGACAAAGTAAAGGTGGTGTTCAACAACTTAACTCAGCATTAAGGAGGTCTTGAGTAATTTGGCAAGGCAGACGAGGCAAGTACAGTGTCAAGTTGTTTCATCCGTGGAGAAATTAATTTTTTTCAAATAATGGACAAGAGAAGAAAGCTAATTCGACATGTATATATTATGATGTGCTGGAGCACTGATAAAGAATTGTGGGAAAAGTGCCTTAAAAAATAGGGGTGTTTACCGTCAAAAAGGTGAGCATGGCACAAGGTGCACTAGTTAGAGTAGAGTAAAAAATAGGAGGAAAAAGTGAGACACGTGTTTTAGCAGTAAGGTTGTAGGCAAACATTTATTATTTTTGATGGTGTTTTCTGAGACCCAAACATCAGAAATCTGTTAGTAAAGAAACTTTCAGCATTAAAGGCCTAGGGCTTAGGGTAATTTTGATATTTTTCCAAGTCAAAGTTCCCTTTTTTTCCATAATCGTGGTATTCATTAATTTGCCATGGGAAATAATTTTCTTAAATAATACATTTTTCAAAAATGTGAAAAAATAATGTACTTGTTCTTGTAGAATAAAAAGTTGCTTATATGGCACAAGTCCAAACATGAAAACAAAAGCATTAAAACTTGCATATTGTAAAGCGGCATATCCATGTCATTTTCAGAAAAAAATATCTTTGTGAATATGGACAGAAAACCCACATTGACTCATGAAAACATATAAACCCTATGAGACAAAGACCGGGCACAAGATCTGTGAAGCAGCTGTGCAAATGAACACTCTACCATGCTGCTCTGCATAAGGTCAATCATTTGTACAGTATTAAGTCTGCTAGTAAATTACATTAATTCAAATACACAAATGAATTAAAATAGAAAAAAATTAACTAAACATCTTAATAATAATTAAATAAAAAAGTTAAATGAAGAAAGTATAAAAACTAACCAAAAGGAACCGTAAAGAAAAAAGAATCAATACAGAAGCTGAACGTAGTAATGATTCTGGTATTGATATAGATCTGGCTAACTAAACTTTCAAAATCCTAAAACAAAAGTATTATGCCAGTTCCTAAAGTTAAACAACTTACAACATGGAGCCAAATGAAACAATTACACAAAGCCAACAAATGACACGGCAAAGAGGTTATGGCAAAAGGGGATTTTAAATAGCCCCCAGGTAACTGCAGGCCTAAAGATCACAGTGCCTGAGGGCATTAATTAAATTGGGTTCCTACAAACAAAGAACATGAAGAGCAGGGAACCATATGGAAATCACGAACACAAAATAACTAATAATGAAAATCAAGGTGAGGGATTGAGGAAAAATTACAAAAAAAAAGATGAAAAATGGGCAGGTCACATCAATAATTCCATTAGAGACACAGGGAAAGAGCCAAGACCAGACGTATTAAGAAGCAGAGCCATGCAGGGATCTGTATGAATTGGATGCAGTGGAAAGAAAAGTGCAGAGTATGTTTCCACAGCACTGAAGAGCAGAGAAATTGGAAGAGGGAGGGCCATGAAATTAAACACAACCAACTGAATAAAATAGTGGCCAAAATCAAGATGTCAAGCTGCTTTTTCATCAAAGCCAAAATGTTAAACAAAATTTTAAAGTCAATGAGGTAAAGGCTAAGTTTATTACCCAGAAAAAACTACAGTATATTTTAAACAAGACATTCAGAGAATAGCCACAAACTTGGACAAAGAGTTATTCGTGATGGTGGATTATATATTGTTGTGCCAGTAATGTCATGAGATTTCACTTCTGGTACAACGTGTCTAAGTAATAGGATGTTGCATCATGAAACCAGCCCATGAAAAAAAGGTGGTGTGTGGTATAGCGGGTCCGCGGCTTAGAAGAAAAGGCCAGCTTTTAAAATAAATAATCGGCACACTAGAGGTAGAGAGGTAGGGGTGTGGTAGTTTGGCCAGAGCGGTTGTTGGATGTGCTGTGGTGCGGGCGTTTCCTCACTTAAGTGCACAGGTGAGGAATTGTCTGTATCCGTAATTGATGCCGGGAGCTGCTAATCGCCACACCTGATGCCACCCCTTTATAAATAGTAGAACTGCGAGTGCGGAGGAAAAAAAAAAGAAATAAACAGAGACCAGAGGTTAAGGGAAAAGAAGGTAGGAAGTGAAAGGTCTGGTGTCAGCCAACGAGCGAGCGAGAGCAGGCTGGCTGTAAGAAGGTCAGGCAGCTGGGAGAAGTGAGCCCTAGCGGGGTGTTTGGCTGGCACTCGGGGGCAGATGGATTGGGTCATTCCTGCTAAATTTTTGCAGAGAAGCAGGAATGACCACGATCGAGGACTTGTTGTGTAAGGCTGCGGGAGTTGGAGGCTTGGGAAGTGGAAGCCCCAGTGTGAGTGCCCTAGTCGCTGGGGAACCGGAGTCTCAGTCTGGTGGAGCCGTACGGAGCCAGGGTCCGAAAGGCTACAGACCCTTGGGAGAAGTCAGCTGCAGGTAGGGCGACTCCCCTGGTCCATGGCCCAGATGGGAGAAGCAGGGGAGCCGCCAGCTGAAGAAGGCTCCGGGTTTTGTTTTTAAAGGACTGCTTACAGTCAGTATTTTAACCTTGGTTTTAATGGAATTATTTATTGGATTATTTTAACCTCCACGTGGATTATTTATTTATTGACGTTTTGATGCACTGCACTCTTTATTTGTACACTTTTTGGTTTTGACTGTTTTAAATAAAAGCACTTCTGCACTTTTGCACCTTTCCCCTTGCTTTGTTTGATGTCCTGATTGTCAAGCTCATCCGGTTACATTACCGACAGTGTGGGGTTCAAGAGCTCCTGAAAAGGAAGTGGGAGCATTGAGCAGAACCCGCATCATCACATGGTCCACACAGAAAACCAACTGCAATATAAAAAAAGAATAAAACTTTTATTAAGAAATAAACTAAAATCCCTATAGGAAAATTAAGATGCAGAAGGGTTCTCACTAAATCAAAACCACAGAGAAATATTTGTGAGCTGAAGTAAGAAATTTGTAAAGGTTAGAAAAATGTATGAAACTTCAGAATCATAACACAGAAGAGTAATGTGGGTGAAAGAAGGACTAAAATACATAAGTCAAGCCACTGTGTTTGGAGCAGATGTTTGCTAGCAGTTGCAGGGAGCCCTGCCAGGAAAGAGTTGCAGAGGTCCCACCAAGAGTGAGAGAACATGAGGAATCAGTGCCAGGATCTCATTAAATACTGTCCTGTGTTGTTTTATTTAATTTCCCAGAGTTATTATTTCTGGTGTTAGTGATGTTTTAAATTGTATTTATTTTTTCATTTTGTTATTGTAAAACACAAATTTAAAATGCCTTTCTGTGGGTGCCTACATTTTGTGCATTGTTTGTTTCAGATTTCACCATATTGTTTACAAGAACATGGGTTGACAGTGTGTATGATGAAGTCATGCTGAAGGCCCTTGGGCTAGTGTCCATACTTTGCTTTAAAAAGAAAGGAAAGACATTGTGATACTTTAGAACTATTGAACTTCAAGAAAGAAGGAATAACTAGCATTTAGCTTGGTATCAACTTGTTTTTGAAATCTGACATCTTGGTTATGGTAACTTTCCTTTTGAACACTTTTTGATAGTCTTTTCACCATTCTTCTGTCTTTTCCAAAGTAACATTATTTCTCTGCTATAAAAAATAATTTTACATTCTGTTATAACCAGTTGTCAAAGATTTGAGAGGTACAATTGGTGGGAAAAAATTGAATCTTGTGACTAAGGGAGCTGCAGGACAAGGTAATTAAATAGAAGTATTGATTGAAGGAACCATAAAAGATCACACCAAAATTCCTGGTTGTATCCAATGGTGATTACTATAACAATCTAGACCAAATGTTTAATATAAATTCCTAAGTTCTTCAGAACTTGTATTCTCAGAGTAGTTGGCTCAGATTTTGCCACCTGTGTATTTTATTAATACAGGGTGGCCCTTAACCTGTAATTGCTCCAGGGGCGCTGTACAATGGCTGACCCTGCGCTCTGACCCCAAGGGGTATGCGAAAACTACCAAATTCCTAATACAAGAAATTGTATAAGGCGAAACAAAGAACAAAAAAAAAAAAAAAAAATATATGGTTACAGTATGTTGATGCAATTTATTATAATCCCATGCTGTGCTATTATGTACCCATGTATTAAAATAAAATGGAAGGAGCAGACAAGCAGGGTGAGTTAGAGGATATGTGTTAGTGTAGTAGTAAAAGAAAAATGAAGAAGCTGTATACCTCTTCTCAATATACAGTAGTATGCACTAATAAAGCACACACCAGGCTATGCGTAACTTATCATTAATTATTAGTATACCAGTAACGGTGCACTGCACGTTATCTTACACTTGACTTGAGCATTCCTAGTTTTCATCCTCTTTCTCTGTACATTTAGCATTTGTTTGCTCAGAGGTTGATGCATTTGTTGCTTCCTGAGCAGCTCGTTTTCTCCACCCTAACGGTTCGCTTCTTCTCTTCTTTCATCGGCATCTTTTTGCGTTAAAACTGATTAAGTCAGTGTTTGTGTTGAAATTACTTAGTATGTTTTCTTTAATTTTTCACTTAAGCTGGAACTTAAGTCTTCAATCTGCCTCAATAATGATTTAAGATATGAAGGTGTAGGTTGAAGTTGTAGGTGAAGTGACGGCGAAGGTGGTAGGGATGAGAACAGCGCCCATACGCATGTGCCACATGGCCACCCTGCTGGCTGCTGCCAATAGTTGATTCTGCAATAAAATAAAATAAAAATAAAAAGAGGAACAACCTTAGAGGTCAACCATCACCCCGAAAGTGGATAGTAGAAGTCGCGTAGTATATGTGTACCAAATATCAGGTCAATCGGTCAAACTGTCTGCGAGCTACAGGTGATTTAAAGCCACGGTAGCGTATTACATAAGAAGATTTACTAGTACATACACTCTGCAAGCGCTGAATGCTTGCAAGATATGTATTAAGATTTTGTAACTGTATTATACTCCATTTAAAAACATTAACAAATATATATAATCTTCAGTAATGCTTTATAAGTACATTCTGAATATGAAGTACTCTAAAAAGGCCCTTAAGGTTAGAGACCAAAAATTAAAAAGCTGTCAGATGAGGGGAACTTCCAGTACACTGTTTATGAGTTAAATCAATATTCTCTCAATCTTTATGTTATACAACTCCAATTTATATTAAAATTTATACTATTATGGACTCAAAAGAATGCAATTTTTCACAGGAAGGAGAAAATTAACAGGCAACAGAAAAAAGCCAACAGATCATCATATCAAATGGGAAAGAATTGCTGTATTGAGGATTATTTACAACTAAAGGCTGCCTTACTGGTTCTGTATCCCCTGGTGTAATATTTTACACTTTTCAGTTCCACTAAGATAAGATCACTTCATGGCCACCTATCTGCAATAGCAGCTTAATAACTGTTACTAATATGCAGCTTCAGGGAAGATAAATTGCAAGTGCAAGTGGAATAGCTAATTATGATGACAAGGCACTGTAAACGCATTCTGGACGTTTATTCATATCTTTAGAGGAACACTATATAGATTTTATAATGTTTAAGTAATTTAATGACTTGGCCAATCTGTGCAACATAAATAGGTCAGGCAGCCAGCCTTCTGTGGCTCTTCTGAGTTGCGCTATAAGAATGCTAACATGTACAAAATGTCAATGAAGCATCTTGGTGAAGGTGGCTTTTGAAAAGACACAGTTGAGGTCACCTCCCTAGGCCACATCACCAAGCTGAGTAAGAAGAAGCCTCATGTGAAGAAAAAAAGCTATGAAGTTTTAGTTCTGTCATTGTTTTAAAACTGAGTGAGTGCTTTCATTGCATCAACGCAATGCATCAATGCTTTTCAACATGGTACTATGCATAGCTAATCTCATGAGTTAGGTAAACTTCTGTCAGATTTTAAACTTAGCGCGCCAGGAAATGACTTGGATGGCTCTTCTTGAAGGTGCGTTTTTTTTATCTGTTCTGTTCTTTGTATGCTGCAAATTGCTTTCTTTCATCTGATGGTTCTGAGCAAATTTAAACTCATGTGGTATGCATGTTTAGCTCAAGTTGCCTCCAAGTGACACTGTTTTGATCTGCCAGGGCTGTGTATAAGTTAAAGCTTTATGATAGAATTGGTTATTAAAAGTAAAAAAAAGCTTGCAAAGGACGTTTGACTGAGTGCAGACTCAGTAACAGCCACCAAGCGAAAGCGCTTTGGGTTGGTGTACTGACACATGAAGGCATGACACAGATAGTACGCTCAAAATGTAATATTTATAGTGGTATCCTCTTTGGGATGCCAGAATTGAAAATACATTACTTTGGAATTTGTGGGATGGTGCTGAGGCTTTGAAATGGACTTAAAGCAGTCATGTCAAGGGTTCTTGTGAAATACTGTAGATGGAGGTCCTCTGGCAGTTACTATTATTATTTGTCTTCAAGGACTGATAAGTGTTGGAAGAAGTGATTATTAGGCCTCATTATATGTAGGTGATTGAGTCAGAGATGTGGTGACAGCTGATGATATCAAAAGAGAACAAATAAGTATATTAGAATAACCACAGACAAAATTAACATCATTTACAAGTCTAAAGCAATAACAAATTAAACCAGCAGTAATCTGAGAGTTGATGGCCGGCAAGCAGAGATATGCAGGAAGGACTACGAAAGTGAGAGACGTTCACATGTCAAGCAGACAATAAGTGTTGCTAGAAAATATGAGGAGCCAAAATGAAAGCAATAGAATGAGGCAGCAGAAAAATATTGGCTTCAAGTTTGGGAGCATGTCATGTTTAACAAATGCAATTGCTGGATAAGACTACATGACTAGAAATCAGGGATGATGGATTGCATGTCTGCCTCGCGGCTTTTCAGCACAGTTTCAAATATGCTGTCACCCCTTGAAAGCATTGACTAATTTTTACAAGCAATTAATGTGCTGCCTAATAGTACTGGTGGCTGTATGAATATTTTCCAAGTATGACATTTTCAGTTGTAGCCTTGGACTGTAATTTTCCTTTTTATGAGCTTTCATGATATTAGAAATATGAGACATTGAAGAGGCAAGCCTCTCTTCTGTTTTAGTTGTCCAAAACACTTTGTTTTCTTCTTTAATTTGGGCTGCATTGTATGCATTATACTTCTGGCTGAGTGCCCACTAGATAAGAGGGGGCAGCCATCTTAGCTACAAACATATCACCATCCATTTTCAGAAGTCACTTATTCTAAGAAAGGTTCATGAGGAGCTGAACCCGATGCCAGCAACAGCAAATCTAGGGCACATTCATGCACACCTAAACACTCTCATACTGGGCCAGTTTAGGCCCTCCAACTCACCAGAAGCATGTGTCTTTTAGAAAAGGGATGAAAATAAGAGCATGTGGACCAAATGTATGTGGAAACAAGGAGAGCATGAAATCTCAATAGAAGCAGCGACCTGACCAAGAATTACAGTAAAGTCCTTAAATCTATAAGGTGTAGTGTCAGTACCATAGCAGCTGCAGATTCATGTAACAAAACTGTACGGTGATATCACTGCATTCACAGGACTTAAAAAACAACTTAATATTCATCAGAAAAGTATGGTTATGCCGCTCACTTAAATTTAATTTACTTTGATATACTGTATACCTGTACAGCAATTATCTTAATAGGAGATTTTTTTCTAATATTTTATTTGCATTTATTTATGAATACATTTGTTTTCAATAAATAAAGAACTGTCTGCCTTCTAGCTTCTGTCAGATTTGACACAGTTTACCCCCACTTCTTGTGATGTTCAAGCTGGGCACACTGGGGAAATCAGAGGAAATAATCAGGAACTCCTGATGCCTCAGGGTGTGTTCTCCTCTGTTTTGAGTTGTGACCCAAGAAAAGGCGAAGCCAAGACAGACCCAGGAGGATCATAAGAAGACAGAGGCCCAAAGACTCACCTTGTGAGGCCCAGGTTAGTCATAAGACATCCACCTCCTCTGATCACATAATCTGGTCAGTCCACATTAAAAGAGAACCCTGATAAAAAGAAGAGGATTTCGATCCTACTGTATTTTTATACTTTGCATCAGGAGGACCCTGACTCTGGGAAAACTTGACTAGCACATGGGGCTCAGCAGAGTGTAAAAAAAAAAATAAGAAGAAAACTATGACCTTTATTAAACCCTGGCATCAAAATACTGAAACTGTTGATGAAACTTCATTCAAAAATATTACCTGTTGTGAGCACAGCGACACAGGAGGGCAAAAAAGGTGCAGGCCTTAAAAATATCATAAGAACCAGAACACAACCTCCACATGTCTGCCTAGAAATGGGCCTCGCTCCAGGCATCCAGACCCCAGACACAAGAGGCAGGCCTTTTATTTCCAAAATGGAGGACTGCTGTCTTTAAAAGTGCAAATATTACATTTAAAATATCCAGGATAAACAAAAGTGTCCTTCATTGGAGAGGATGACTGTAAACCATCTGGCTTGAAGGACCAAAGCACAACAATACTATTTAAAGTCAAAGACTATTAAACAATGAAAAAATAAAAAAGGCAAAAAAAGGAAAAGTGCCAAAATGTACTGTATATACTCGCGGATAAGTTTTCCCGCAGATAAGGCGGGGCTTGATTTTACTGTATAATTTCTGGTATTTTATAATTTTGGTCATCTAAATTGAATGTGGAAAACTCACGCTATTGGTCCAAGAGATTATGATATGCTAACGGCCACCTGAGAGAGTAACCACGGAGCACACTGTCTTTTTTTTTCTATGTATTGTGCCTATGTGACCACACGGTAATACCCAAACTGAATTGTGTTTTTAGTATCTCACACCCTCATACGCCTTTATCGTAAGAGCATCCCTTATCTATGATGGAGCGTTCGATCAGAAGAAAATTTGAAGCTGGTTTTAAATTAAACGTTGTTGAAGTAGTGAAAGAAATTGGTAACTGCACTGCTGTAACAAAATTTGATGCATCTGAGAAACTGGGGTGAGATTGGAGGAGGCAAGAAGATGCAAAAAAAAAAAAAATCAAGTGTCACATTTTTGAACGGGCGTATAAGTCAGGGTCTGATTTTATGATCGATTTTTCGGGTTTCAAGACCCGACTTATACTGTATGTGAGTATAAACGGTATTTGACAGAAAAGTACGAAAAAGGAAAGAAATCCAAATCCACAATTTAAGACTGAAAAAATTATACTTAAAAACATTTAAAATCCTGGAGAGTATATGCCAAGGCATATAGGGTATTCTTGGGTATATGCCAAGAAAAAAAAAGGACGAGGTCCACTGGCCTACAGACATCTCACAACATTTGATCACACATGCGTCAATTGTGCACTGTAGTGAAGCATCTGATTAATAGGTCTCCTATTTTCCAAAATCGTTTGGTGTAACTACCATTAAAAGTAACCAAGACCCAAGATCATGCTCAGCTTTGCAACATTTTAGAGGCCTTGGTTTAAAGCAGTTTGAGAACCCCTGCTCTGAACCACTAAATTTTCACAGAGTTGTTAAATTCAAACCCTTTGGGGGTTGCGTGATTACCCAATTATGCACACTTGGCTTATTTTGTGAGCCATCCAAAAATGCCTGAGGTTATCAAATGATGTTTTCTCCTGCAGGGCCAATCTGTTGCTGAAAAATCTCTAAAAGACTAAATGCCCAAAAAATTCCTTTGCATTGTCTACCTAACACTGTGGACAGTTGGTTTCCAGTCTAGTCTGCTCTCTTGCTGCTTCTCATTGTCTATTGCCAGCCTTGGGTCTTGAAAATGCACTTTCTCCGAAGCTGCTATTATAGCTGAGTATACTGTACATCTTGCTAGTGCAACGAACATTTAATTCAATTAATTATGTGATGATTTTGAATGATAAATAAATGACAAGGAATGGCAGTATCAGAAACAAATTTTATGTACATTTTGAGACTGAGTAGTAGTAGTAGTTTATTTATATAGCGCCCTTCACAGACAAAAGGTCACAGAGCGCTGAACAGCAAATACAGTACAAATACAACAGTTAAAATAAAACCAATAAAAACAATAAATAAACAAACTGGAATTATTCAGCCCGGATTAAAAGCTTGTTTAAAAAGAAATGTTTTTAGTTGTTTTTTAAAAGAATCAACAGACTCGACTCCATGCAGACCACAAGGCAGGCTAGTCCATAGTCTTGGTGCCACAGACTGAAAGGCATGATCCCCACGGGTTTTTAGCCGAGTGCGTGGGACAATGAGAAGGCCCTGTTGCCCAGATCTTTGAGTCTGGCAAGCTGTATGGCATTGGAGCAGGCTGGTTAGGTACTCAGGAGCTTGTCCATGCAAAGCTCTGAAAGTAAGTACCAAAACTTTAAAATGAATTCTATAAAACACTGGGAGCCAGTGTAGTGTGTGCAAAATGGGGGTGATATGATCATTCCGGCTAGCGCGAGTTAGGAGCCTGGCAGCTGCATTTTGAATTAACTGAAGGCGTGAGAGAGAGGACTTGCTCAAACCTGTAAAGAGAGCATTACAGTAATCAAGCCGTGAGGAAATAACAGAATGAACAAGCATCTTCAATTCTGATTTTGAAACAACATTTCTTAGTTTTGAGAGATTTCTTAAATGAAAGAAACACGAGCGACTGACTGACCTTACATATTCATCAAGTGTCAGGGACTGGTCAAAAATAACCCCAAGGTTACGTAGACGCTACTTAATAACAGGAGTACACCAGGCATAACTTCAGAGAGCAGAGTTTCTGATTTTTTTGCACAATATAATTGTCTGGCTTCTTTCTAGAATGTCAATTTTTAATTTTTTAATTTGTAACAGATAAAAAGTATGTTAAATAAAGAGCTGTCAAAAAGAATTCTGAAAGTCAGTCAGTATGCACCACAAACCACATTAAAGGATGCATGTTGCTTTTGCCCCATCTAGTGGTGGGCTGAGCAACTTACCATTTTAAGTTAAAGAACACTTTTGTATTTTGTTAGAATATAGTGCAGGGGTGGCAAACTCCAGTCCTGGAGTGTCGCAGTGGCTGCAAATTTTCATTCTCACCCTTTTCCTAATCAGTGACCAGTTTTCACTGCTAATTAACTTCTTTTTATCTTCATTTTAATAGACCTGTTTTAAGGATTCAGTGCTCTGAATTAATTATTTTATTCATTAACTGACAGACAAACAGAAATCAAATGTGAAACAAGTCAACAGCTGACCAGCTAAATTGGGGCTTCAAACTCCATCTAATTTCACTCCAAGCAGTTTCTTAATGAGAAGCCAATTCTTGCTGTTAATTAAACTGTTTTTTTTCTAAGAACGTTGTCAAAATGTTTTGGGGACCTGAGAGATCACCCTTACTGAGACCTTCACCTTTATTTTCAGATATTGTGTGATGGGCACGGGTGAGCTGGTCATGTGGCACCTTGTTTTGTGTCTCATTATTGTTTGGCAGCTAATTAAAGAAAAAGAAACAACTAAGCGGCCTGAATCAAATTAATTAAAATGAAGGCAAAAGAAGTTAATTAGCAGCAAAAACTAGTGAAGAAGATGGTTAGAATGAAAACCTGCAGCCACTGCGGCACTCCAGGAGTGGAGTTTGCCACCCCTGATATAGTGGAAAAATGTTTGAATGTAATGACACAATGGCATCATTAACAATTATTTTACTTGGTCCCATTTTTACTTAAACTTCATTCCTCTACTGCCCCTTTCCCTTCAGATCTACTCTTACTAGTTTATTTATATGCAGTACATATGTTACTACTGTTGTTTGCTATTATTGATTGTTGTTATTATTATATATTTAATAATATTTCAATTTACTATTCATTACTTGTTATTTATCTATCTATTATATTATAGTATAGTTCTATATTATAGTATAGTTCTTTACCGGTTTTCCCTTTGGCTTGTACTTATGTATGTGCTGACTGTGGTCCTGGAGAACCTTATTTTGTGTCCCTGTATGCTGCAATACTGTGTATTGATGGTATGACAGTAAAACCACTTGAATTAATTAACAATAAAAGCTTTAGAAAATAGACTCTAAATTTCTTTTTGACTTTATATCCAATTGACTTTTGTTGACTGCAAAACCCAGTCTAAATAATTATGTATTCACTTGATCCCGAGTTCTTTCGTCATGCAGTGGGTGCGCAATGCACTGTACCAGTGCATGCTCCCCAGCTTGACTTGACTTGACTTGATTCACTGAACATACCATACTCCATATTTTGTAGTGAAATTTGTAAACTTGGAGGATGCAAGGTGTGAAGTGGGCATGTCTCACTTTGATACTTATAAGGACAACTCATATTAATTTAACTTTTAATAAAGAAAAAAGTAGTCCAAATACAGGGTGAGTCAAAATTCTGTTAACATTTGAATGACGGAAACAATTTATTCACAAAACATATGTGCAAGAATGTTTACAGGAATGTCTCAACCTGTTCACTATCATGTTCAACACACAAAAACCAACGAGCACCAGTATCATTTAAAGCCTGGACACACATTTCGCGGGGAATAGATGATACCACAGTCCGCATTCTGTCCTTCAGGTCAATGATATTACGAACTGTCCTGCTATGCACACACTCCTTCACCATAACCCGTAACTAGAAATCACAGGGTGTCAAATGAGGGGAATGTGGAGGCCATGGCAAAGTTTCCGCCACAACCTATCCATCGACCTGGAAAGGTGCAGTCGAGATAAAAATAATCCATAAGTGTTAACATAATTTTGACTCACCCTGTATGATAGCCAATAAATATTTTATGCGATCAAAATATGTGTAGTAACATAACATCCTAGAGAAGACAGCTAAGAATTTTGCTAGAACACTAGTACCGTCTCTGCAGGACATATAAAGCACAACACAAGCTGCTGGAGAAGTGCAAACAGCTTTATTAAAGACCTTGGTTGTCACTTTTCTTGCACCTTTGTTCTGGCAAATGGTCATGGCACTTCAACTACTAGATTCAGATTTTAGTTATTGTAGAGGACATTTGGTGGTTTTTTTTAAATATTTTTTAATATTTCATGTACAACATGAATTTTTGTTTCCCCCTAAAAGACAATATGAGTCCTGCTACTTCTTCTCTCTGTATGTCCAGACTAATGGTTTACATTTCAATCCCATGCATAAGGAAAACAAGACAGCAATGCGACAGAACATGAACAAGAACAAGAAAGCAAAAGATGAACATAACCATTTGATTCCTTGGCCTTGAAAACCCCTAAATCATACTCAAATAATTTTTAGTGGACACATTTATAGACCAGATCATATCAAAAGAGATTTGTTAGACAGCTGCAATATACGTAGTCTAGGAATCCTGATCAAACGCACATTAATAGCCTAACAAGAAGCATTGCCTAGTGGTCAGACCATCCCAGTAAATTTTCCAAAGAGCCCAGAAGGTAACAAAAATAGTTTTACTGGATTGCTTTACATACTGGGATAAACAATGGGAGAAAGTAAAGAACCAAAGCAACCAAGCAAAGAAAGATGTTGGAACCTCTCTATGTCAGACTACCTGTCAGCTTGGGTGGCAGTCGTATAACTAATAACAAGTTCCCTCTCGTCTCTCTCTCTGAGTCTGTCCTTTCTGCCAGAGGTGGATCTACAATCAAGACATTCTGGAATCGCATGCAGGGGCTCGTGATGGCTAGGGGCCTTTTCCCCAACAAATTTGCTTGATGAAATGGTAGTGTATCCATGAGTTGAAGTGATCAAGGAGGACCCTTGTCTCACACTGAAACCAAAAGTGACAAATGCCATGCTGCATTAAAATGATCCAGTGTTAATGTGCTGCAAGGTTAAAAGTATAATCAACTCTCTGTTAAGGAGTTAAGTCACTCAGGAGCCTGTGAGGTTCTAAATCCGGCCTTGCTGTCTGCCTTTCTGCAAAATGAGCCTTCATCCCAATACTAGATTTAATATCCTCCCACAAAGAAGTGCTTGTTACACCTGCCAAAGTAAAATTGCAGATACAGTCCATGAAATCACATCCAGGGTCAGAAATGGGTATATAAAGTTTTAAAGCTACTGGACCTCAGTCCCCTTTCGGCACCCCTAAATCCTGATCTGCCCTTAATATAATTATCTGAGCTTGTACTGCTTCTCCCTAACCGCCTGCTATCCTGCACTTGTCCAAGGTTGGACACATCCGTTTCCTGCTACCTGAACTGGATGATTTTTAATGGCTTTCTGACAAATTCCTCCACAGCCTTACACATTCTGATACAAAATCAGACATCCTTTCCATTAACTGAGTTACTTGCCCTGTGCAGTAGGCAGAATCGTATACTCTTGTGGGATATGGCCTGCCGTTCATCCCGGCCAATACCCCCAGGCCGCCAGGTGCAGCCCGAGTGCCCCGAGTTCCAGCAGGGCATCATGGACAGTGGAGTTTTACATCACAGCCCCACTGGATACCATGGGGGCCTCCAGGGGACGCTGCAGGAAGGAGCAAGGACTTCTATTTCCCCTATAACCCGGAAGTATGTCTTAGTCACAGCGACAGAGGAAATGACTTACTTCCGGGATGAAAAGAAGAGTTTTGATCTGACCCGGAAGTGCTAGGAAGTCACATGGACTGAGGGTTCAGAAGCACTTCCAGGTCAAGGACTATAAAGGACTCAGGGAAATCCCAGATGGACGAGCTGAGTCCGGAGGAAGGGTGGCAATGCGTCTGGGAGTGGAGGATTGTTATTGTTTATTGATTATTGTAATTTATGAGTATAGTGGAGTGGAGGGTGCTTGGTGCACATTATTGTCCTAATAAAATAATAATTTGGACTTTTATCTGGTGTCTGGCGTCTGATCAGAGGGTTCAAGGGAGTGATAGCGCCCCCTATCTGTCACACTCTTTATCCCAGGGCACCAAAACCCCTCTCTCATAGAACTCCCATTAGGCACATCTTCTGCACTGGACATGCCTACCACACATTGGCAGCCCCAGTCTGTCCACACTGGCATGTACAAATGCTAACTTTTCTCTCTCACCCTTACCCTGTCCTCTGGAACACCAGTGCCACTTTTTCTCCCAGTAACCAGACCAGTCAGCCAGACTATCCTCCATGCAAATTATTTTTAAACATAGAATGGCCCTTTTTAGATAGGCATTAACCAAACGAAGAACTGTGTTTTGACACAGAACTGTCTTTAAGGTTTCCTCTATAAAACAAAGGACAAAATGATCTTCGTTTAGTTCTTCATATGCTGCTTTCAAAATGAACGGTAGGTGGTGCTGCTGTCTATAAAAACTATCTGCGTGCAGCCAGCCTTTTGCTAGCAGCAATGGCACATTCTGCATTGTTGATTTCAGAGCTGATGGTTACTTGAGAGGTCAAAGCTTATACTGTGTCATTTTTTATAGTAAAGAATTCTGCTGACATACACAAACACAGCATATATGCATAGTGCTTTCAAGCAGAATTTTTGTTTTTGTAAGAAACATTGCTCTGTCAATTAGTTGGCTGAAATATGTCACTCTATGACTCACGCCTAACAAGCTACATTCTCTGCAAATTATCTCATGCACAGAAACCTCATTTTATTTGTCAGGACCGACGTCCCAGCAGGAACTGGTTTGGATCCAATAACGCGGAAGTAATAAGCAGTAAATAAGTAAGTAAATAATAATAATAAGTAGTAATAATAATAATAATAAAATAATAAGTAAAAAAATAATAAAAATAATGATGATAAGTAGTAAATAAGTAGTAAGCAATAGTTCCTGCTTATTGTCTCCCCACGTATGCGATGGCAGTAGCCCTGGATATCGCTTCTCGTTCAGACACCTGCTGGGAATGCTGGGAATTGTAGTCCAGTAGTGCAGCCCTGCTGGGGTCCGTGGGTGCAGCTAGGAGGTGCTGCAGGGAATTACACTTCTTACTCTTTGGGACTTCTGCATGGCTGGGAAGTGCTCCCAATGGGCGAAGCTCCTGCATTGGAAATACTCCTGGGTGTTCCATTAAAGAAGCCACACTACCTCGTCCAGGAGAGTCAGAGCTGGGAGTGGAGACAGGCAACACTCACCTTGGAGGAGTAGCAGTGCAGAGAGGGAGAGAGAGAAGGTATAGAAGAGACCACTTGTATGCCTGTTTTAAACAAGGTATCTGTAATAAATACTCCTTTGGTTTGAACCTGGGACTTGTTATGTGCATTGTGTTTGTGGCGCCTCCTAGCTTCCACAATACATATATTCTGACACGCAGATAATCTAATTCAAGGTTGCAAGAGGCCAGAACTCAGCAGGAAACAGTCCATCACAGTGTCTATTTAGGCAAAAACACACACTGAGCCAATTTGGAATTGCTAAAATTATGTGCAAAACAATTTCACTACTTTTTAAAAAGGTCATTAAAATTTTGTTTGCACTAAGATGCTTATTTTTTGCTTAAAAAAGGCACAAAAATCACAAACATTTAAATATTCAAGTGCATACTGTAACCATCTTGTAGAATTGATTGGTGTACACCCAAAACTCTCCAAGTCACTTTATAGCACTTCCTCCAGGGGTCAGAGCAAACATCCATCCATCCATTCTAGCTTTTGTAAATGGACTACTTTATCACAGTGCAAAAAGAAGCCATCTGCCCCAGCAGCATGGGAACCAAACCAGTAGAAAAAATAAGTTTGTCATAGTGTACAGTAGCTCCAACAGGGCCAACCTATTGTCTCAAATCAACCTCACAACATAACTTTAGGATGAACTGAAAAAGCAGGTGAAAATATTATCAAGTAAATGTCTACCCGGCGGCACGGTGGCGCAGTGGGTAGCGCTGCTGCCTCGCAGTTGGGAGATCTGGGGACCTGGGTTCGCTTCCCGGGTCCTCCCTGCGTGGAGTTTGCATGTTCTCCCCGTGTCTGCGTGGGTTTCCTCCCACAGTCCAAAGACATGCAGGTTAGGTGGATTGGTGATTCTAAATTGGCCCTAGTTTGTGCTTGTTGTGTGGGGGTGTTTGTGTGTGTCCTGCGGTGGGTTGGCACCCTGCCCGGGATTGGTTCCTGCCTTGTGCCCTGTGTTGGCTGGGATTGGCTCCAGCAGACCTCCGTGACCCTGTGTTCGGATTCAGCAGGTTGGAAAATGGATGGATGGATGGATGGATGGATGTCTACCCATTATTTTAATTTTCTGAACAAATAAAATGCAATGCAAGGCTATGGGGCACCAACAATCCCCTTCTCATGTTGGTGGAAAGGAGTCAGACCCCAAGTGGCATTTCCTCTCCCTATCAAATAGATAGATGCACTCACATTTTGTTTCCTAACTTGAATTTGCTTCCATAAGAGGCTGTTTGATGCACAATGGAAAAAGCAGTCACTTATCTGATGTTCTACTTCTCTGCCACAGTCGATATGAACTGGTTTTCTAGGGTAAAGCGGTCTTGTGTTGTACAGTAGTGTAACTCATTTTAGTAAACACAAACTGTGATGAAATGTTTAAGCACACTGTCATAGCTGTGGACTGCTAACTATATAGTTTTATACAAAACCATCTTTTGTCATATTTCATTCTTCAATGTGCTTATCTCTCTGAACAAATTAATAAGCACATCTATACACCTGCTTATCCATGCAATTATCTAATCAGCCAATCGTGTGGCAGCAGTGCAATGCATGAAATCAGGCAGATACAGGTCAGAAGTTTCAATTAATATTCACGTCAAATACAAGATAAGGGTAAAAATGTGAATTCGGTGATTTAGACAATGGGATGATTGTTGGTACCGGATGGGCTTTTTTGAGCATTTCTGTAACTATTGATCTCCTAGGAATTTCCGATACAACAGTCTCTAGAGTTTACTCAGAATAGTATTAAAAACAAAAAACATCCCATAAGCAGTAGTTCTGAGGATACAAATGCCGTGTTGATTGGAGAGGTCAGAGGAGAATGGCCAGACTGGTTCAAGCTGACAGAAAGGCCATGGTATCTCATATAATGCTGGTAACTAAACAGCTGGTAACTCCAGCCCATGCCTAAAAGACACACATTTTGTGTACTTTAATTTTCGAGTGTGGTGAGCAGAAAAGCATCTCAGAATACATAACACATTGAATGTTGAGGCAGATGAGCTACAACAGTAGAAGACCATGCTGGATTCATCTCTTGTTTGCCCAACAAACTGGGCTGTTGAAGACTGAAAAAATGTAGACTGCTCTGATGAATCTCAATTTCTGCTGAGGCACACAGATGGCAGGTTCAGAATTTGGTGACAATAGCATGAATCTGTACACCCAGCCTGCCTTGTGTCAACAGTCCAGGGTGGTGGTGGTGGTATAATGATATGGCCCATTAATACCATTCAGTCATTGCTTGAATATCACAGCCTATACTGGGATATTCAAAATGAAAAAGCAGATTTCAAAAATGTATTTCAAACAAACTGTATAAGACAGAAACACATTCTGCACATCTCTGGATAGAGGAAAGTCCAAAGTTTAAAAGTCCGCCAAAAAGGACCAGCGAATGCTACCGAGCACTGTTTCTCGTTTATAGTAAAATGTCGACAACACCACAAGAGAAATCATTTTGCGTGCTGCAATTTGTTAAATGTAAAGTAAATCTGCAAGCAAAGTATATGGACCTTTCTTTTTTGTGGAGCAAACTGTGACTGGATTTTTATACCTGGACATGCTACAAAACTGGTTGTTTCCCCAACTTCAAGAAGATTCCAATGACTTCATTTTCATGCAAGATGGTGCCCTGCCTCATTTCCACTTGGAGGTCCAGCGTTACCTGAACGACACCATTCCAGGACGATGGATTGGAAGAAGTGGACAACAAGATCTTGCTCATCGTCTATGGCCTCCCAGGTCTCAAGATCTTATCCCTTGCAATTTTAATCTGTGGTGGTACATTAAAGAAACAGGGTTTGTTCTACCTATGCCCGCTAATCTTCAAGATTTGCAACATTGAATTGAATTGTGAATTGTAAATTCAGTAACTAGGGACCATTTGACTCATGTGTGGCAAGAAATGGTCTACCGCTTTGATGTTTGTCGCACTACACATGGTGCTCATGTTGAGTGCATGCAACCTCAAGGACCATAGGACCAACCTTTGAACTTTCCTCTATTCAGTTATGTGCAGAATATGTCTCTGTCTTATACAGTTTGTTGAAATAAATTTTTGAAATCTGCTCTTTCATTTTGAATAGCCCTCTATAAGTATTGTTGTTAACCGTGTGACATCCCTTCATTGCCATATTTTACCCATTTTCTAATGGCTCCTTCCAGCATGATCCTGTACCATGACACAAAGCAAAAGTCATCTCAAACTGGTTTCATGAGCATGGCAATGAGTTCAGTGTTCTTCAGTGGCCTTCCCATTCACCAGATCTGAATTAAATAGAACACCTTTGAGATATGGTAGAACTGGAGATTCACAGCATGAATGTGCAGCTGACAAGTCTGCAGAAACTGTGAGATACAAAGGAATATATTTTAGCATATTGTGGAATCCATGACACGAAGAACTGAAGCCATTTTGAGAGCAAAAGGAGACCCTACGCAGTTTATTATAGTGTTTCCAAGAATTTGCCCAGTGTGTTTATTTTATGTACTGTTTATGCATTAACAACAAAAGGAAGACCAATTACTCTGTGTAAGTGATCAAAAATAAATTTTAATTTTTATACTCTTCAACAGTTTATAATACACTACAATAGCGTGTGAAAGCTGCCACACATCAGTTAGTGCATTACTTAAACATTGTTACCATTTGTTAAGTAGGTGCTGCTCAACCACACATCTCAAGGGCTGCAGGTTTTATTTGGGATTAGTTTAGCCATTTCCAGATTTCAGGGTGCCGGAGCCTATCACAGTGGCAACCAGAGGCATAAACCAGACCTGGCCAGGAATCCTGTCCATCATAATGGTAAATCATTATAAACAAAAACATTGATCACTAAAAAAAATACTGTAGAACGATAAACTCCTTGCAATAAAAATTACATTGTATAACCAAGAAAATAAATCTAAATACTGCACTGTATGTTTAATTTTTTGGGGGCAACTAGGAAAAAACGCTGCAGCCGTTGAGAATTCCAGTTAAGTACCCCTCTACTTAAACAAAATGCATTTTTAATTTCAATTAATGAAAATGCAGCAACAATGAAATGTTTCAGGCATTAAAAATTTAGTTTATATTTTTCTTTTATTTCTTAACACAATGTATGTAACGTAGCTGAACATTCTGCAATAATTTCAAGTTTCTCCTAAGAAAAAAATTATGCCCTTAATATGCAACTCGGCAAAATTGTAAAGAACTGGCATTGGAAAGGATAGCTGATATATAAGGATTCTATACAAAAAATAAAGAATGAAGCTGCACATTTTTACGATCAATTGCTCAAATATGCATGTCATATTTTGGGTTGAGACTGCCAGCTCTCAACTTCAGCCCATGCCTAACAGACTCAGGTTTACTGTACTTTAATTTTCAGAAGTTACGAATTAGGCAGTTAAAGATGGGCTTTTTTTTTGTAGTTTTGCAGCTAAATCAATTCTGTAGTTTTTATATATTTTTTATTTGTAGCTTAACTATCTTCACAGGACTAGGAGATGTTTTGTTGCAATGGCCAATCTGTTTCCTGTCCATGACAGAATGAGTATAAGGAGGTTTGACTTATTTTAAACTAGAAGGTAACTATCAAACGTTCTTGTCGGTGTGGTAATTTCATTATTGGTAAGTTAAAGAATTGCAACAATGCTTACATACATTAAGTGCTTATAAATGTTTATATTAAAAATAACAACAGATTTTTTTTAATAGACTGGTGACTATTAATTTTAATTTATATTAACATCCATTACCACACACTAATTGGTCACATCAATTAACTGATAAACTATTAAAACTTAAACTTTAATTACTCACTCAAAACATCATTTTCTATTTGTGGATTGAATGAATAGAACCTCAGCACATGCAAAGTGTGGCAGTTACAGTTTGTAAGGATAAATTGTTAAATTCAATTGCTGATAATAAAACCTCCTAAACTTTCCAGTAGGCCCAGTAGGAAGCAACAGGCCCTTTTCTGTAAGATTAATGAACACTGACAACATTTATTGAATGAAGTGACAGTAAAATAATAGATGCTTGATTTAAAGGCAGCATTTGGCATGTGATTGAAAATTTGCAGACATGAAACCTCACTGCTGGAAGGGGTCTCCAGAATGGAGGCTGGTTACCCTGAGACTAAAAAGAAATTAAATTAGTGAAGGACATTAGGCAGACTATTTAGCCTCTCCGTATCATGCTGAATCAAATGTATTTGCACATTACTACATAAACAGTACAAATAGAAAAGTAAAATATATGTAAAGGAAATGTATAATCATTATAATTATTCATCTGCAAAATGTTCACTACTAAATGAAACCTGAAAATTATTCTTTTTTATTTTTATGGTTGGGGCTCATAAACTCATATGTGGTCTAACAACGCGTGGCAATGTCACTGACATAAGTGCGAGATGAGATGAACAAAATAGTCAAAACGTGTGACTTTTTTAAAAAAAAAATAATGTTCAGTTACATAAAGATCTGGAAACAGAGTTTATAAAGAATAAACAAAAAGCAATCTGAAACTTAAAACACCCATTCTCTTGAGACACCAGAGATTCTAAGTTTTATAAAGTGGTGTATTGAAGAATGCAAAAATGGATAAACCTCTGACAAAAGCAAGTTTTGGTTTACAATTAAAGTCAAAAAAAGTTGCACTCACAGAACTGTCTTACTGCATAAGGGTTACTGATGACTACCATATATACTCACGGATACGTTCTCTTGCGGATAAGTCAGGACTGTATAATTTCTGGTATTTTATAATGTTGGTCGTATAAGTCGAATGCGGAAAACTCACGCTATTGGTCCAAGAGATTACGATATGCTAATGCCCACTTGAGAGAGTAACCACAGAGCACACGGCCTTTTTTTTCTATGTGGGTGCGGCAATGTGCTGTATCAGCGTGTACTCCTAACCTCTCTCTCTATTGTGACTACGTGACCACACAGTAATACCCGAACTATTCCAAAGTGACGTTTGCAATGTTGTGTGTTTTTTGTATCTCACACCCTCATACACTTTTATCGTAAGAGCATCCCTTATCTATGACGGAGCATTCGTTCAGAAGAATATATGAAGCTGGTTTTAAATTAAAAGCCGTTGAAGTGGCAAAAGAAATTGGTAACTGCGCTGCTGCAACAAAATTTGATGCGTCTGAGAAACTGATGCGAGATTGGAGGAGGCAAGAACATGTAAAAAAAAATTTTTTTTTAAATTAAGTGTCGCATTTTTGAATGGGTGTATAAGTCGGGGTCTGATTTTATGATCGATTTTTCGGGTTTCAAGACCCGACTTATACGTGAGTTTATATGGTATGTGTAGGAATGATAGAACTGCAGGTATGTTATGATTATTCTTACTTTTAGGACAGCTTAGGTGTACTTTTTTGCATTTATAATTTAATGAGTGGAAACTATGATACTTTAAGGCTATCTTGAGGAACAATAATAAAAACATTCTCATTTTTTAACACATAACTAAATCGTGTAACATTTTATGCCATCCATTTTGCTCACACGCATTTACCATTCTAGGGCCATGGGGGGCAATCCTGGATATGATGTACAGACATTCACAGTAGGCCATTTTAGATTCACCAAATAACTATACCAGCATGCCTTTGTGGCGTTGAAAGAAACCCTTACAAAAACCTCAAGAGACTTGAAGAAAACTTATAGCCTTATAAACTCCAAACAACCATGACTGGTCTTGAAATCAAATGTGACTTCCTAGAGCTACATATGTTAATCACTGCACTACTGTGCGGATCCATGCTAATTATTATCAGGAAAAAGAAACTACATAAAGAGAAAGAATATATCATACAGAGCACTGAAATAAGGAGAAACTCCTAACTTCTGTAACATAAAGCTAGTCCCCTTCATTACAGCCTTTAATACTGAGAATGAACTACAAAATCAACAAAGTGTGTTGACCTCCACATTGCAGACATTCCACATCGTGTCTTTTGCAATTAACTAACTTGTTGAATTAATAAACGTGATTCTTTTGAAACCTCTATAGCTAAAATGTTTTGTGAGTGATGTCAGTAAAAACATCAGTGTTGTCATGGTTGACACACTATGCTACTTACTGTTGTATGCGGAAAATATGTTGCAGTACTATGATAAAGGAAAAGGGGGTGGATTTAATCGCAATTAAATCTTCATTTATGAAGTGTTAAAATGTAAATAGGGTAATGAAAATGACTGTACCTTACTGTATTCTAAATGTATATTTTTCATCGATGTACTTTATTACCACCAGGCTATACTGAAAATTTTGCTTTTTTAAGACCATCCATGGTTATAAAACATGGCAAAATTTTAGGGACTCTCCGGCTGCTTGTTCCACCTTAAGTGCATAAAAATGGGAACTGATTCTACAAGAGATCAGTTTCCTTGAGGACAACAACTGAGTGTTGAAAGTGTTCATCTGATGTCTCTCCTTTTCCAGTGCTTCTGGCTAGTCATACTGAAGAAAGCACCTCATTTGTAGGGTCCTTCTCTTTCTTTTCATCCCTGTCTACATCGATGACATGAATAGATCCTGGCTTAATCATTAAATCCTCGACATCAACTTGGCTCTTGTTATCCTCAACTTCCATGTATCTTCCTGATGGAAAAGATGACTTTGAGAGGACTTGTTTTAAACGTCGCTTCATATCAGGGTCAGGGCAGAACAGGTAATCATACAGTGCAGCTGCAATAATGGCACCCATGAGTGGACCAACCCAGTAAACCTAAAGCATAGAAACATAAGTGGGTTTTGGTAAATAACCACATCTTATCATACATCATGAACAACGAGTTTAATCATACAACAAATACTATTTGTTTTCATTGCAACACCAATAATTATTTTGAACTTATTTACATAAAATAGCAATTATTAAAATCCACTTTTACATTGAACTTGGTCTTACTGGACAATCACAACCCCATCATGTCTATCAGAAAAATACCTGAATTGTTGTGCCGAAGTGGATACCCTTTTTTAAAAATATCAAAGGCCTGTAGTTGCCGTCTTTCAATTTAAAAATATTTGGAAAGACCATGTTACTAAAACATACTTTTGTTAAGCTGGCGCCCATGCATATTTTTGTACAGGTTCCCTATTCTTGTTTAATGTTCTTTCAACCAATTCATTTACTTGTGCCTTCCAGAGTCTGAAAACAATGACAAAAACCTCCTGTCCTACTTTATTCATTCTACAATATCAACATTACATGACGGCCAGCTAGTATCAAAATTAGACTTGATATTCTTCTGCTGAGCACGCTGACCTATAAACAGAAGGACATTAAAAGGAAGAGAAAACTCCTCATGTCAGAATTAAAGATACATCTGTAATGAAAAGGTGGCTCGTGTTTCAGCTCACTAGTTCACTTAGCGGGCTGTGTTTGCTCACTTATGCTGTAGTTTGAGTTGCCGATTCTCCTTCTCTAATGAAAACTATCACACTGCTTTGACCGCAAAGGTGGGTTTTTTGACAAACAGAAAATTATGTAATCAGCCTTTGAAGGTATAAAATCCAAATTCTGTGTATTTTCAGAATTCTCTGACAGACATGAAATATTTAAAGTCATCTTCCTGATTTTGTGAGTATTTTTATTATAGCTTGCAATTAATGATACTTGATATTACTTGATAAAATAACTCAGACTGCAATGTTGTTTAAGTTTGGGTATTGTCTGATTAGCGCATTATTTCCTTGAATATGTCTGTAGATTTTGTTTCATAGCCAGAAAAACAAGAAAGATTAAAACAAACTGAATGAATACACAATACATGAAAAATAAGAAGAAAAGAAAGGAGGTGATTCAGTTCGTCAAGCTCATTTGGTTAGCAGCAGTTAAGCTATTTCAATATCTCACCCAGATATATTTCTTAAGCCGTCAAAGATTTCTGTTTCAACTTACAGGGCTCCTCATTTTGCTACAGTGTCCTCTGACTCCTTATGAGTGGGTGCTCTTACCCGCTGTGTACCGTTTATGAAAGTAAAACTGTGCATGCGGCATACATCAAAGCAAGTGGTATCAACACAAAGGGGTGCCATTTGTGCTACTGAAGGGGCATATTCTTCTGACACTGATAGGTACCCCTACCCCAACAGGTCCTTGAAGTCTAATATTGGATGTTCATATTGAACATCCGGCGCCGTGAGTGGCAGCCTTTTCAGCAGCTCCGTGTATGACTGTATATGTATGTAACATTATACATAGTTATTGTCTGTTTTTCACCTGCATTATTATCATTCTTTAATTTAATATTATTTATTGTATCAGTATGCTGCTGCTGAAGAATGTGAATTTCCCATTGGGCTTAATAAAGTATCTATCTATCTATCTAATAATACTAACTGCCTGCTATGGAACATGAAGGGCGACATTTGTCCACCCTGCCTGGAGCTCCAAATAACTGCTGTTAACCTTCTGCTTTATTTTGAACTTTGTGTTCATTAAGTGGGATATTACCAGGGTGCTGCTTCAATGCTTCACATACCATTTGTCTATCCTGCACAAGTCTTCAATACATTTCCTTGCAATTCCCACCAGTGGAAGTGAGTTTGTGTTTGACTATTGAATTGAAAGAATTCTGACTGATTCATTGTATTGATGTCTTTCAGACCTCTGAAGGCTTAGGTCTTAGAAATAAACTTGATCCCTTAGCAAGTCAAGGCAAACGTAAAAAGAAAATGTGTGTGTAATAATAGGCTCTGAGCTAAACTTTAAATCACACAATAACTGTATTACTTGGACTGAATTTGTATATTTAAGGAACATTTCAGAAGTTAGAACTCTTTAATGCAGAATGACAAGGTTAATTACACTTTTATTTTCTGTTGACTAGATTACTGTAAATCACTCCTAATAGGAATATCTAGGAAAGACGTCAGTTGGTTGCAGTTACTTCAGAAAGCAACTGTAAGAATCTTAACCAGGAAATGGAAATCTGAGCACAACACACCTATTTTGGCACCATTATATTGGCTACCCATGTCCTTCAGAACTTACTTAAAATACAACTAATAGTATATAAAGCTTTAAATAATCTTGCTCTTTCCTATATTTTGGAATGCCCATCAACCTACATTCTAAGTCATAACCTAATATCTTCTAAAGGCTAAGCATAAAATGAATGATAAAGCAGCCTTTTGCTGTTATGCACCAAACATCTGGAATACTTTATCAATAGAGATAGGCCAGGCTGACACTGTGGATCATTTAAAAAAATCTCCTAAAAACAGCTTTTTTATTTGACTAATAGACTGTACATGCATAGAGTAATCATGGTCTTCATGAATTTGCAATCATTATTAATCTGTACTTTCCTCTTCTTTCCTTTTCATTATTTCTGTGCTGACGTTTTGTGCCATCACCACCTGGACAAAGCACTGTGCAGCCACCTGTGATGCCTGAATGAAGACAGATGATCCAACAACCCACGAGACTCATTGCATTGAATACTCTGGAACAACAAGGAATGACTTAAGAACATTTATGTTAGGTAGAATGCCCAGTGGGGTCTAGGCAGCCTAGTGATTTTGGAAGCCCTGCAGATGTTTTTTTTTCTCCAGCTTATCTGAAAGTTTTTTTTTTTTTTCTGTCCTTCCGGCCATCTGACCTTGGCATTCTTACTCATCTTTAGAGACTAAGAATACAATACTATATATAAAAGACTCTGTTTTTCTAGTAATTATACATTTATTTTACGTAAGCCCATAGTCATTTTATGTTATTTAGTTATTATTCTTACCATCTTGATTTGCTTTTTTACTGCATTTTTTCTTTGACATCTTGTAAAGCACTTTAAGTTACATCCTATGTATGAAAATGAGCTATAGATATATATGTTGTTGTTGTAGATAAGCCCCTGAACTCTGCCTTCTTTGCTCAAAACTAAGAGTTTAAATTGCCAAGCCTGTGAGAGTAGGACTTGCACTTTAATCCTTAGTCAATCTCCTCTGCACAGCTTCTAGTGCTGCTCTGTCTTTTTTGTAGTGTGCTGACCAGATCTGCACACAGTACTCCAGATATAGTTTCACTAGCACATTATAGAGTCTACCATCACTTCAGTTACACTGAACATATATATATTCAACAGTAGAGCAGGTTTGACAAAATATTCAGCTTGATGAGGGACTTGTCTGAATTGCTTTTAGAACAATAACACGCGAACAATCAAAGAAAAATTAACGGTTGAGGCTGGAATATGATTGCCCAGTAGCTCAGTTAGACAATGGTCACACAAAAATGAATCCAATTCAGAACATAATGTAGTGTAAGGAGCATGTAAAGCAAAAATATATAAATCACAAATTCATTTGCAGTCAACAACTGTATTAGTTAACTGTATAGGGAACATATTAATATCAGCAAGGTGATGATGCTAAAAGCTGGAAACAGGGATGTATTAAGATGTCAGCAGGAACTATACATACTTGTCTAGGTTCAGAAATTAAACTCCTGAACACACACAAAAAGTATCATGAATGTTAAAAACAAAATTCAAAGGGCAGTCAAAGATTGGCACCGCTTGAATTGGCTAACAAACTTTTTAAGGCAAAATTATAAACAGGATATTATATAAAGAATGTTCTCCCCATGTTTGTGTGGGTTTCCTCCGGGAACTCCAGTTTCCTTCCACAGTCCAAAGACATGCAGGTTAGGTGCATTGGTGATTCTAAATTGTCCATAGAGTGTGCTTGGTGTGTGGATGTGCACCCTGCGGTGGGCTGGCGTCCTGCCCGGGGTTTGTTTCCTGCCTTGCACCCTGTGTTGGCTGGGATTGGCTCCAGCAGACCCCCGTGACCCTGTAGTTAGGATATAGCGGGTTGGATAATGGATGGATGGATGGATATTATATAAAGAACTAGACGTGAACAATGAAGAGATCATGACTCAATGGAGCACAAATGAGGGGAGATTAGGTAAGGATTAAGAAAATAAAAAAGCTTCAAAAGATATACAAATAAAATTCAGCAATCTTTTTAAAGTTATAGTACTCATACACAACATAAAAAATGGAAGCAAAAGCGCTTAGAAAAATGATATGTAGTTGCAATTAGGTAACAATAGCCATGGCAGTACTATTAGCCAACAGGGTGCTGGCGGAAATTGGGCTACTGTTTGCCGAAGAAGAAGAAGGAGAAGAAGAGGGGGTAGACGTGTCTGGAGGCAGGAGGATAGGAGGAAAGTAAAGAGAGTGGAACTGAGGGTGGGAACTTTGAATGTTGGAAGTATGACTGGTAAGGGGAGAGATTTAGCAGATATGATGGAGAGAAGGAAGGTTGGTATATTGTCTGGGAAAGAGACTAAATGGAAGGAGAGTAAGGCCAGGTGGATCGGAAGTGGATTCAAATTGTTCTATCATGGTGTGGATAGGAGGAGAAATGGAGTAGGAGTTATTCTGAAGGAACAGTATGTCAAGAGTGTTTTGGAGGTGAAAAGAGTGTCAGGCAGAGTAATGATTATGAAGCTGGAAATTGGACGTGTGATGATGAATGTTGTTAGTGCATATGCACTGCAAGTTGGGTGTGCAATGGATGAGAAAGAAGATTTTTGGAGTGAGTTGGACGAAGTGATGGACAGTGTACCCAAGGGACAGAAAGTGGTGATTGGAGCGGATTTCAATGGGCATGTTGGTGAAGGGAACAGTGGAGACGAGGAGGTGATGGGTAGGTATGGTGTCAAGGAGAGGAATGAAGAAGGTCAGAGGATAGTGGATTTTGCCAAAAGGATGGACATGGCTGTGGTGAATACGTATTTTAAGAAGAGGGAGGAACATAGGGTTACATACAAGAGTGGAGGAAGATGCACACAGGTAGATTACATCCTATGCAGATTAGTCAATCTGAAGGAGATTGAAGACTGCAAAGTGGTGGCAGGGGAAAGTGTAGTTAAACAGCATAGGATGGTGGTCTGTAGGATGACGTTGGAGACCAAGAAGAGGAAGAGAGTGAGGGCAGAGCCAAGGATCAAATGGTGTAAGTTGAAAAAGGAAGACTGTAAGGTTGAGTTTAGGGAGGAGGTGAGACAGGTGCTGGGTGGCAGTGAAGAGTTACCAGACAGCTGGGAAACTACAGCGGATGTAGTAAGGGTGACAGCAAGAAGGGTGCTTGGCGTGACATCTGGAAAGAGGAAGAAGGAAAAGGAAACCTGGTGGTGGAATGAGGAAATACAGGAGAGTATACAGAGGAAGAGGATGGCAAAGAAGAAGTGGGATAGTCAGAGAGATGCAGAAAGTAGACAAGAGTACAAGGAAATAAGGCACAATGTGAAGAGAGAGGTGGTGAAGGCTAAAGAAAAGGCATATGATGAGTTGTATGAGAGGTTGGACACTAAGGAGGGAGAAAAGGACCTGTACCGATTGGCTAGACAGAGGGACCAAGCTGGGAAAGATGTGCAGCAGGTTAGGGTGATAAAGGATAAAGATGGAAATGTACACACAAGCGAGGAGAGTGTGTGGAGCAGATGGAAAGAGTACTTTGAGAGGCTGATGAATGAAGAGAACAAGAGAGAGAAGAGGTTGGATGATGTGGAGATAGTGAATCAGGAAGTGCAACGGATTAGCAAGGAGGAAGTAAGGACAGCTATGAAGAGGACGAAGAATGGAAAAGCTGTTGGTCCAGATGTCATACCTATGGAAGCATGGAGATGTTTAGGAGAGATGGCAGTAGAGGTTTTAACCAGATTGTTTAATGGAATCTTGGAAAGTGACAGGATGCCTGAGGAGTGGAGAAGAAGTGTACTGGTTTAAGAATAAGGGGGATGTGCCGGACTGCAGTAACTACAGGGGAATAAAATTGATGAGTCACAGCATGAAGTTATGGGAAAGAGTAGTGGAAGCTAGGTTAAGAAGTGAGGTGATGATTAGTGAGCAGCAGTATGGTTTCATGCCAAGAAAGAGCACCACAGGTGCAATGTTTGCTCTGAGGGTATTGATGGAGAAGTTTAGAGAAGGCCAGAAGGAGTTGCATTGCGTCTTTGTGGACCTGGAGAAAGCATATGACAGGGTGCCTCGAGAGGAGTTGTGGTATTGTGTGAGGAAGTTGGGAGTGGCAGAGAAGTATGTGAGAGTTGTACAGGATATGTACGAGGTAAGTGTGACAGTGGTGAGGTCTGCGGTAGGAGTGACGGATGCATTCAAGGTGGAGGTGGGATTACATCAGGGACCGGCTCCGAGTCCTTTCTTATTTTCAATTGTGATGGACAGGTTGACAGACAAGATTAGACAGGAGTCCTCGTGGACTATGATGTTTGCTGATGACACTGTGATCTGTAGCGATAGTAGGGAACAGGTTGAGGAGACCCTGGAGAGGTGGAGATATGCTCTAGAGAGGAGAAGAATGAAGGTCAGTAGGAACAAGACAGAATACATGTGTGTAAATGAGAGGGAGGTCAGTGGAATGGTGAGGATGCAGGGAGTAGAGTTGGCGAAGGTGGATGAGTTTAAATACTTGGGATCAACAATACAGAGTAATGGGATTGTGGAAGAGAGCTGAAAAAGAGAGTGCAGGCAGGGTGGAATGGGTAGAGAAGAGTGTCAGGAGTAATTTGTGACAGACGGGTATCAGCAAGAGTGAAAGGGAAGGTCTATAGGATGGTAGTGAGACCAGCTATGTTATATGGGTTGGAGACGGTGGCACTGACCACAAAGCAGGAGACAGAGCTGGAGGTGGCAGAGTTAAAGATGTTAAGATTGGCACTGGGTGTGACGAGGATGGATAGGATTAGAAATGAGTACATTAGAGGGTACATTAGACGGTTGGGACACAAAGTCAGAGAGGCGAGATTGCGTTGGTTTGGACATGTGCAGAGGAAAGATGCTGGGTATATTGGGAGAAGAATGCTAAGGATAGACCTGCCAGGCAAGAAAAAAAGAGGAAGGCTTAGGAGAAGTCACCAAAAAAGACAGCAGTAGTAGCTACAGATGTAATTAATTGCTGGACATAAAGGTTGTTGGAGATCAGTTGAGGACAGTAATCGATGGAGGAGCAAAAGCGAAGGAGACCCCAATATATTACTTATAAATACCAGTACCTGAGAGGTTGCCTGCCCCTTTAAATGCTGCTTATGGCTTAGAAGTACAGAAGCAACAGGGATCATCAGAAAAAGCTCTGGGTGTACGATTCCTACATAAGGTGTGGGGCTGCAAAATGGGTCTTGGGAATGGATTATGAAACCATCACGGTCCCAACTGTCTGATGAGCTTGGGGTTGGGAGCAAAGTCAGAGACAAGAGTTCAGTTGTGGGAGGTTAGACTGGTAAATGAGAAAGACAGTAGGTTATGTTAGAGAGAGCTTTGAGACACAGGAACGCAGAGGGGAAATAGGTGTTTAACTGGTTTATTTTATACTTTGAGCTTTTCTTTGTGCTATCCCTCACTTGTGCGTTTAATTATTATTTTAAAAATAAACAAACTTTTTGTATTTGTTTAGATGACCAGTCTCATTTCATTTATAGCAATACTGTAATATACACACATGAAGATATTTTTACATTATATATATATATATACTAGGGGCTTCCCCCTGCTCGCTTCGCTCGCCAACCCCCCAAAGCCCGCACTATGCACCAGCCACTTCACGTCTCTGCCACTAACATTGTGAAGAGGAGGGCAGAACGCACCCCAAGGAGACGCGGTCGCTCCTCCGAAATCCCGATACAATATGAAACAAATTATATATATATATATATATATATATATATATATATATATATATATATATATATACAGTCATATGAAAAAGTTTGGGAAACCCTCTCAGCCTGCTTAATAATTTACTTTCAACAAAAAAGATAAGAGTGGTATGTCTTTCATTTCCTAGGAACATCTGAGTACTGGAGTGTTTTCCAAACAAAGATTTTTAGTGAAGTAGTATTTAGTTGTATGAAATTAAATCAAATGTGAAAAACTGGCTGTGCAAAAATGTTGGTCCCCCTGGTAATTTTGCTGATTTGAATGCATGTAACTGCTCAATGCTCATTACTTGCAACACCAAATCGGTTGGATTAGCTCTTTAAGCCTTGAACTTCATAGACAGGTGTGTCCAATCATGAGAAAAGGTATTTAAGGTGGTCAATTGCAAGTTGTGCTTCCCTTAGACTCTCCTCTGAAGAGCGACAGCATGGGATCCTCAAAGCAACTCTCAAAAGATCTAAAAACAAACATTGTTCAGTATCATGGTTTAGGGGAAGGCTACAAAAAGCTATCTCAGAGGTTTAAATTGTCAGTTTCAACTGTAAGGAATGTAATCAGGAAATGGAAGGCCACAGGCACAGCTGCTGTTAAACCCAGGTCTGGCAGGCCAAGAAAAATACAGGAGTGGCATATGCGCAGGATTGTGAGAATGGTTACAGACAACCCACAGATCACCTCCAAAGACCTGCAAGAACATTTTGCTGCAGATGGTGTATATGTACATCGTTCTACAATTCAGCGCAATTTGCACAAAGAACATCTGTATGGCAGGGTGATGAGAAAGAAGCCCTTTTTGCACTCACGCCACAAGCAGAGTCGCTTGTTGTATGCAAATGCTCATTTAGACAAACCAGATTCATTTTGGAACAAAGTGCTTTGGACTGATGAGACAAAAATTTAGTTATTTGGTCAGAACAAAAAGCGCTTTGCATGGCGGAAGAAGAACACCGCATTCCAAGAAAAACACCTGCTACCTACCGTCAAATTTGGTGGAGGGTCCATCATGCTGTTGGGCTGTGTGGCTTGTTCAGGGACTGAGGCCCTTGTTAAAGTCGAGGGTTGGATGAAATTAACGCAATATCAACAAATTCTTCAGGATAATGTTCAAGCATCAGTCACAAAGTTGAAGTTACGCAGGGGATGGATATTCCAACAAGACAATGACCCAAAACACAGTTCGAAATCTACAAAGGCATTCACGTAGAGGGAGAAGTACAATGTTCTGGAATGGCCATCACAGTCCCCTGACTTGAATATCATCAAAAATCTATGGGATGATTTGAAGCAGGCTGTTCATGCTCAACAGCCATCAAATTTAACTGAACTGGAAAGATTTTGTATGGAAGAATGGTCAAAAATATCTCCATCCAGAATCCAGACACTCATCAAAGGCTATAGGAGGCGTCTAGAGGCTGTTATATTTGCAAATGGAGGCTGAACTAAGTGTTGATGTAATATCTCTGTTGGGGTGCCCAAATTTATGCACCTGTCTAATTTTGTTATGATGCATATTGCATATTATCTGTTAATCCAATAAACGTCATGTCACTGCTGAAATACTACTGTTTCCATAAGGCATGTCATATATTAAAAGGATGTTTGCCCACCCTGTATATTTATATACTGTATATATATATATATATATATATATATGGTATATTGTATATTTAAATATATTTTTGCTTTGAGATCTGTTGGCTAACTTAAAGTAATACATAGTAAACTTAAGTACTCATATACCCTTTTATCAAACTAGATGTCTTGTCTAAATGCTCGAGTATCTTGATGTTTGCAAGCTGCACTTTAACCCATCTTTTTCAAAGCAAAATGCAAAACCATACGGCCAGATCTGAACTTGTCAGGCTGAAACCATATGAAATAGTTCTGAAATGCCGTTTTCTGAACTTGGGGCATAAACACAATGAAATTAGGTCCCCAGGGATTCATTAGCAGAGCCCTTTGTTATTTGGGAACATGCAGTGCACGCTTTATACTCAAGTTTCTGATCTAGTTCTGAAGCTGCTCAAAAGCTTTCATTCAAAAGGTACAACTTGTATCACTTATTAAGTCTTTCAAAGAGTTTTGGACATTGGGAGAAGCAGACATTACAGATGTTTCATGCAGGCCACAGACAACAAACTATGAAGAGGTTTTAATGCAAGATTTATAACAATCTGTGTTAGTTGGCAGAAATATTCTTACTCTAACAAGAATTCTGAAGGCAACCATAGTTATTATACGATGTATGACTTTTAGCAATGTGCTCCTGGTTTACTTTTTAATTGTACCTTGCTTTTTGTTATTAATTTTATTTTTTAGGTCCAAGAAGCTCTAATTGAATTGTCTGCTTAATGTTAACGTGTTAAATTTTCTTTTAAAAACTGACAAAGCACACATTTATTAATGGTAGTTTCCATTAAAATCTAAGGTGCCTGCACAATCATAAGCGTTTCCCTGGCTCATCTCTGAAGGAAAAGAAAAAAGATTAGCTTAGTGCTGAATGATGAAAATTAAGTGATGAAGCTGTAAATTCTCAGAAACAAACAAAATGCCCATTTTAAATGATGTATTAACGTAACACACTCAATCCCACTTATCCCAAGTCAGAGTCATTGTGGGCCAGAGCCTATCCCAGCAGTATTAGATGTAAGGCAGGACGCCAAGTTGTAAGCCCACTCACACAAGGCCAATTTAGAGCCGTCAATTACCTTAATGATTTATGAATGCAAAAAAGAGAAACACTGAACTTATGTGAGCATTCAGCTTAAGGCATCTCACTCAATAAAATACTTGAAATAAGGCAAAAAAAGAGAAGGCCTGGGAAATACCAATCTGCTCTGCTCAGGAAAACACTTACATGGTGCTCTTAAAAAAGATAAATCTCTAATACTATATTAGTAAAGTCAGAGTTCTAAAAGCCATGAAAGTGGTGTTTTGTTAACAGCAAGTTTGCATTCTGTATGTGTTTATTTCTTTTTTTAAAAGTGGTCAGAGTGAAACCTTGTCGACACTTGGCTTTCCAGAAGCCAAGTTTGAGACTCGTGGTCTTTGACATTATTAATAGTACGTCAGTCCTGCCCATCTACACATCACACTTTTACCTCTTTTTATTAGCAGTCTTCTTGACCTTGTTGAGCCTATGTAGTCTCTTTCTTTCTCTCTATACACAGAAAAATGGTCAGTGTTAAATTGTGTTAAAGAAGCCCTTAAAGTGTTTGTATACTCTTTCTGTGTTAATTTAACACTAGCAGTTTTTCTGTGAGCCTCCAATTCCATGTTCTGGTTATGTCACTGCATGACAGGGCCTGTATATTTATCTGCTGTAATTATTTACAAGTTCATGGTATAGTACAATTGTTCACATATATTTTTACAATTGGACCATAGGTGTGTTAGGTGACTTGCCCATCACACAATGTGCAAAGTCAGACACTGAACCTCAGAACCTTGAGTTTTAATATCCAATAACTTATTCACTTCACCTCACTGTCTACCGGGGAAGGTGATGTCAATTAAATCTCACCCAGTGGTTTTCCCATTTTCCTGTGATAACAGCAGGTCCAAAAGATCGGGCAGGATTCATACTTGCTCCAGTATAATTTATCTACAAAAGAATAAATGTAAACATGTTACATTAAACATTAAAACCGATGGTTAATTCAGCACATGCTATAAAAACATTTCTTTAAAAAACAGGAATAATATGTTCCTTTCAAATTCCAACTATCCTAGAATCATTGACTGCAAAATGACGGGACATGTGTGTTTTAATAAATGATTGCAAGTGTTCCAAATTACACTGTTTAAATTATTAAAACATAGATACATCTATTTACTATCCAACGTACTTAATAAAGTTAAGAATTATGAAAGTTGAAGTCTTTCCTGGAGCACTGACTACAAAGTTGGCACTTACCCAATACTCCCTTCACAAAGGGCCAAAAAGTAACCGACATATGGGAGGAAAATTTCATAAAAACCCCCCACAGATGTGTGAAAACCCCACACTGAGATTGAGCATTGAAGCCCAAGAACCTGGAGCAGTGAGGCAGCATCCTAACCAATGCACCACTCACTAGGGGGTAAAGTTCACCACAAAACTTGTCACGTTTCCAAGTTTACTGGACATTTATCGCAGCAGGGCCACTGACTTAAAAAAAATGACTCTTCATTTTTGTTTTTTTTAGTTCTCATCTGTTCTTTTCAATTTTTTTAAGTTACTAAAATCTAAGCACATATTTCCCTTTCTCTAATTTACTGTATTTTTAGATGTTATTTTAAAAAGCCTTACAGAGTTTATTTGATGTTCCCTTTTTTCTATTCCCTTTTCAACTCTTCCTCTGTAAATTGTCATTGTTCCTCTTTCAGAAATAATCCGCTTCTCACATAAAGGTTGTCTATGCTAATCTATAACAATTATTCTGAACATCCTAGTAGTAGCAAACTATCAAAAATTGCATTTGCGTATCTTTTTCATGAAAAATCACTAATTTTCAAATTTAATAAAGTACATCTTGTGCTTTAAATCTAAATCACATGCTTCACAATGAAAAAAGAATGAACTCCTAAAGGCGGCTCATTCTGTCAAATATTTAAGAGAATGAAAACAAACTTACAGCAAACAGGTGTCCAATAGTAACAGCAAAGCCAATTGCCAAAGCCGGAGAGCCTTTCAAATCCTGCCTTTTTGAATCACATGTTGCAAAGACCGTGAAGACCAACTCAAATGTGATAAACATTTCCACCACAAGTCCATGACCAATTGACAGTTTGGAGTTAATCTGTGAGAAATACAGAATGTGCTAATTGAGAATCGGTAACACTCAATTTTAGGTACTACCCATAGTGCATCTGCCTTATATAGTCAAAACTTTGAGGACACCTGATCATCACATCTGTATGAACTTGTTAGACATCTTCTTCCAAATCCATGGACATTAATATGCAGTTGGCCCCTCTTGGTGGGTATAACAGCGTTGACTCTTTCTGGGTAGGCTTTACACATGTTTTTGGAGTATGCCTGTGGGAATTTGCACCTATTCAGCCAAAAGTCAGGTACTAATGTCAGACAAAAAAACCTGGATCATAAAGGTCATTCCAATTCATCCCAAAGGACTTCAGTGCGGGGTTAGGACTCTCTGCAGGCCACTCAAGTTCCTCCACACCAAACTTGTCAAACCATGTCTTTGTGGACCTGGCTTTGTGCCGGGGGAGCAGTCATGCTGGAACAGAAATGGACCTTCCCAAAAATGTTGCCACAAAGTTGGAAGCACACAATCTAAAAGGTCTTTGTATGCTGTAGTCTTAGCAATACCCTTAACTGGAACTAATGGGCCTAGTGTAAATGCTGAAAAAACAGCTCCAGGTACTCCTCCACCAGATTTTACAGTAGACAATGTGCAATAGTGTGGAGGTAGTGTTCTTCTGGCATTTGACAAACCCAGATTCGTCTATCAGGCTTCCAGTTAGTAAAGCATGATTCATCACTCCAGAGAACACATTTGCACTGCTCCAGAGTTCAATGGCAGTTTGCTTTACACCTCTCCAACTGATGCTTGGTGTTGCATTTAGTGAACTTCGGTTTGTGTGCAGCTGCCCAGCCATGTAATCCCATTTCATGAAGCTCCTGACACACAGTTCTTGTGCTAATGTGGATTCCAAAGGCAATTTGCAACTCCGTTGTGAGTGATGCAATACAAGAGAGGCAATTTAGACACTCTATGTGCCCTGCTCTGTGAGTTTACGTGGTGTACCATTTCATGTCTGACCTGCTGGTGATCCTAGGTGCTTCCACTTCACAAAAATAGCACTTACAGTTGACAGATCTAGCAGAGCAGAAATTTCACATACTAACTTGTGGCAAAGGTGTCATCCCGTGACAGTGCCACGTTTAAATCACTGAGCTCTTCAGTATGATCTGTTCTACTGCCAGTTTGTCAATGGTGATTACATGGCTTTGCACTTGATTTAATGCACGTTAACAATGAGTATGGTTTGAAACACCTGAACACAATCATTTGAGAGGGGTGTTACCATACTTTAATCACATACTGCTATGTATCAAGACGTTAACCAAGGCTTCATTTGGTGTTAATAATACTTAGAAAGCAAGGGTTATTTTTATCTCTTTGTAATGTGGCATACTAAAATAATTTCACTTTAGAATGGTCTGAGGGACATAAAATTTTGCATACTTTAGTGTTAGACTTGTAAATCCATCCATCCATCCATTTTCCAAACCGCTGAATCCGAACACAGGGTCACGGGGGTCTGCTGGAGCCAATCCCAGCCAACACAGGGCAGGAACCAATCCCAGGCAGGGTGCCAACCCAATGCAGGACACACACAAACACACCCACACACCAAGCACACACTAGGGCCAATTTAGAATCGCCAATCCACCTAACCTGCACATCTTTGGACTGTGGGAGGAAACCGGAGCACCCGGAGGAAACCCACGCAGACACGGGGAGAACATGCAAACTCCACGCAGGGAGGACCCAGGAAGCGAACCCCAGGTCTCCTAACTGCGAGGCAGCAGCGCTACCACTGCGCCACCGTGCCGCTGACTTGTAAATCCTTAAAATTTAATACCACCAAATTGATCTCTCATATCCACAGGTAGTTTTACAAGCATTTCTTAAGCCCCTAATATGCCACACTGCACAGAGGTGAATAACCACTTTATGGTTGCTAAAAGAAGCCTTTGCTAAAATCTTATTACACAATAATATGTAACTAATAGAAGTATTATACAGAATGTAGTACCTAATGTTACTGTATGTGTTAACAAAAATACTAGATTAGTCATCCTCTTAACCTGTACAATTTCTGAATCTACTTTTTCAAGGTTCAAAGGACTTAGTAAGTAGCTTAACACTATCAGGTACAAGGCAAGAAATTACATTAATTGGCAAATAAGTCTATAATAGGTCACAGATAACCCAGAGCTCCCACACTCAGTCATATTGGAGCAACATGGGGTTAGCAGAATTTAGGGATTTAGGAGGAGTCTCAAATATCCATAGAAAGCCCATTGGGTTGGCCTGGAAATAAACTCAGGATCCAGAAACTACTCTAACCATTGCATAGATGAACACCTTTATATAATATGTTTGAAGATACAGCAAAATAAATGCCAACACTTTCAATACATGCTGGCATACAATTTACTATTATTCTTCAAGCTGTAGACCAAGTGCTAAGGGTAGTGGCAGATGCCATTTACAATGAGATTCAACTAAAGCAAGCAGCAATATTCAACTGAGCAGGCCATTGCTTTTGTTAAAGCTGGGGAGCAGCCACCATGCCAACCCACAACATCAGGTACCCCCTCGACAAGAGCACAAGATTGGCAGCCTCAGGTCAACCTAGGTAGACAACTGAAACTCCCTGAAAAAATCTTGCCAACTACACTTAGGCCGTATTTGGTCTTTACATCACAGTCAACTGAGCAGGTGGTTTTGATGGAGCTTACACTTCCTTAGAAAGATTGGATAGAAGAAGCATATGAAAGAAAGCAAGGCAAGTATGAAGGGCTGGTGACAGAATGTCAAAGCAAGGGATACAAAGTCAGGTGTCAGCCTACAGAAGTAGGCTGTGAGGCTTTGCAGGCCAATCTCTTAATAGAATTCTGAAACTCCTTGCATATTGGGACTGCACAACAGAAAAGCCATCTAGAACATTCTTGAAGCAGTTGAAAAAGCTTCTAGGTGGCTTGATCATCCCTTCCTGTTTTGCTCAGGTGAGGGTGTCTGATGATCAAAGATCTAAAGACCCCAGGTTTATCACCGAGAGAGTGACCAAGTTGCACTGCAAGGTGTACAGTATTACAAAAACCTACAGACTGAAAGATACATAGGTCTACCAATAAAATTTAAGTTGAACACTTATCAGCTACATAATGAGCTCGTTCAGGCTCAATTCAGATCCCAATGTTGTTCAAAGGAAAATATCATCACTAGCTACAGATATACCTGATTTAAAATACATTACCGTAGTTACACCCAAATTTCCCCTCACACCTTCTGGAGTCACAAGGTACAGAATTCCAGCACCAGCTATAGCTCCCAGACACTGAGCTATGATGTAAAAAACAGCTTTGGCAAGGCTCAGCTTCTTGGTGCACACAAGGGCTGTGGTCACAGCTGGATTGATGTGGGCCCCACTGATGTGTCCAAAGCACTGCACCAGGGTGGCAATGCTGAGCCCAAAACACAGAGAGATGAGAACAAGGTCTGCTGGTGGTGGATTGCTCTTTTCCCCCCAGTTTATTGTAGAGCCTAGACTGAGGAGCACAAAGATTAACATGGCCAGGAATTCTCCTGACACAGATCTCCAAAAGGATTGAGTCCAGATGCCTTTGAATGCAACCATGATCTTTTCAGTGCTGCACAGGGAGGGGCAATTCCTGCAAGAGAAATATATTAAAGATAGATGTACAAGGCTGATAAAAAATATGCTATATCTAACAATAAAGTAAGGAAAGTAATAAAAAAGCGTTGTGTGAAAAGGAACCTGGAAGGGAAAAACAATTAATACTTTGGGACATGTTTAATGGCATTTGCTATTTGCATTAAAATTCTTTTCACAACCTGACACGATTATCATCCATCCATCCATTATCCAACCTGCTATATCCTAACTACAGGGTCACGGGGGTCTGCTGGAGCCAATCCCAGCCAACACAGGACGCAAGGCAGGAGACAAACCCTGGGCAGGGCACCAGCCCACCACAGATGATCATCATTAAATATTAATTTCTTTCTGAGTATGTTTCCCCACTGCACAATCACTGAGCAACATACAGACAGACATGTTTCAAAAAAGTTCATTTGTTACCAAATCATTGCCTATGTATGAAAAAAATCAGTCACAAAAGAGGTAACAATAAAGCCAAACTGGTTTTTAGTTAAGTTTCCAAATGTGTGAGCCTGAGCATCTCAGAAACGGCAAACCTGCTGGGGTTTCCATTTACAATGGTATCAACGGTATAAGTAGACAAAGTTTCCGACAGCCCAAAAAAACTTCCAGCCAGTGGCAGCCTTTAACTTCCTTGACATTAACCCCGAGTGTGACTTGGAATTTTCTGTTATTACAGTTAAGCCTGAGTCAAACTTGGGGTGAGTGTAATAATCTGCTTTACAGTGTTAAGCCCAAATAACTCTCAGGAGAGTATTCTGCTGCCTTCAAGTGGATGAAATACCATCAGGCTGAAAAGAATTATGAAAATTTCTGCTGCACTTTATGGACGTTTTATGGTAACTCATGAGTGGATCAGAACCTTCAATCAAAAACATATTGACGAACAAAAAGCAATAACGCCAGTTTTAGAACAAACTGAAACCGAACCATTCTTGAATCATGCAGTAGTGATAACATTGTGAATTGATCATAAGATGTTGACATGAATAGAGAAACTGATACATAAGGCATTGTATAACCAATCCGTCATAATACGCATGGTGACTTTTGTCGTGCGATGCTTTACATGGTATGAAGGTAGCTGCATGGCAAAAAGGCCAGGACAAGAAAAAAGTTAGCCCCCTAAGTACTGTTCATTATGGAGCAACTGTCAATGTTTATGTCAGAAGAAATGTGAAAGTTACTAAACCTGGTGCTGTAGTAGCCTGCAATAACACAAGGAGAACATCGATCCTACAGGTCAGGCACTGACATTCTACTCTCTCATGTGCAAGCAACAAAAAAATATTATAAGAAAATATAGAAAAGTGCACAAAGAAACACACTTCTACCGTCCCCGATTGCAACGTCAGGCTGTATGTTAGTAACGGTTTCATAGCATATTACAAGAAGATCATGTACTAAATCTGCATTAGTACTGCAGTGGACACCAGACATACCTTTCCTACTGTATTCATGCTGACACTTTGGTATTTACAGTAATCCCTCACTTATCGCGGGAGATAGGTTCCAAGGCCGACCGCGATAACTGAATTTCCGCGAAGTAGGGACACCATATTTATTTAATTATTTAACGTGTATTTGGACGTTTTTAAACCCTCCCTGTATTGTTTACAACCCACCCTTTACTCTATTAATAACAGGGACAACTGCTAAGCAATATGAAATCGGTAGATAAGTTTACACTTATTGTATAGCGAAGTACACGTAGCTATATATGACGTGATGGTGGTGATGAATATGCTGCGCAGTAAAAATGATGACGATTGAAGGTGATAATCCCCTGAATGCAGTAGCAAGAGCACGTTAATGTTGAATGAGTGAGATGAGACTTCCTGGTTAATGCAGCACTCTGTCGCTGAGCCAATCAGCAGCACACAGGAACTTAACTGCGTGCTCTGATTGGGTAGCTTCTCAGCCATCCGCCAATAGCATCTCTTGTATGAAATCAACTGGGCAAACCAACTGAGGAAGCAAATACCAGAAGTAAAAAGACGCATTGTCTGCAGAAACCCAGGAAGCAGCGAAAAATACGCATTATATATTTAGATATGCTTACATATAAAATCCGCGAAGTCGTGAATCCGCAAAAAGTGAACCGAGAAATAGCGAGGGATTACTGTACATTTTTCTATTACATGCAATAACACTTTTCCTTGTTGAGAAAAATTCAACTTTTTGGCTCATTTTTTATGGGGGTAAACATAATACTAAGGAGGCTACAATGGAGAAGACTTCCAGAAGAAAGGAATGACCAACATTAGTCAAATAACAGCCCAAGACAACACTGGAGCTGAAAGAAACATAAAAGAACACCAAATTCAACCTACCATGCTCCAAATTTGGTATGGCAACTAACATTTTAAAAGAGACTGCCAACAAAAAACAACAAGAATATATGGTTGCAGTGGGCTGGGACCACAAACACTGGAAGATTAGAGAAACAATCTTGTGTGGTAAAAAGAAAAACGTCTTACCACATAAAATTGCATGCTGATGAATAAAAGATCAGGACACAGGGAAATTGTGATGGACCCAAGGATCCCAATTGTTCATTGTCAAAAAAGTAGCTTAGTGGTAGTTGCAGATATAATGATGTGAGGTGTGTTTTCACAGCATATACAGTATGGAGCCCCTTAAGATGAAGAGAACAGCATCTGAAGGACATTGAACATTTAAAATTTTTGTCAACTAGGGTTGAAATGTCACAGGGGTCTCGATGAAAATGAATCCAACTGTTTTACAGAAGCTGAACTCAAGTGATGGGCTCTCTGAAGGTCAAATTTTGGGCAACCTAATCTTTTATTACTACTCAATATTTTTTATCTACTTGTCCTTTCCATTAGATTTGAACCTTGTGATAGGTGCTGACCGATATTGTTTGTTTTAGTTGGTATGTTAAACAAGTATAATGTCGAAGCAATAACAGTATTTTTCATAGCTCTATAAAATCACTCAGATACACCTCATGCAGCTCAGTCCTGGATGTTTAGACTGCACCGTGTCGATGTCACCATCTGCAGCTCTACATTACTCATCAACAAACTCCAGTGTTGCACTGTTCATTTGGATTTATCAAGAACAGTCTCAGTTCAGAACAAATCAATGAGCAGAAATAGTATGGGAGTATAATAGTACGGGAGGAAGGCAACCAAGTGATGATTGCTTTATTTCCTAATGTGTGTTATTGTGAGGTTTTACTGTATTTTATTATTACAAGTAATGTGTTTATGTGCTGTTGGGTTTTCTCCACTTGCCAGCCTTTCATATAAACCATGCTAATCCCAACATAACTTTTTGTTGCATTAACTAGGTAATATGTGCTATCTACTCATAGATCATGTTTGGTATTTTATAAATACTGGTATTTGTTAAAAACTTCCCTTTTACCCAATGTACCTGCAAGTTGGTTCCACTTGGCAGGGACTGGGGGATGACATAGGAGCCTTTGGATTCTGGATCTGTCCTTGGGCCAGGTATCTCCCATCACCGTATCTGTGTATATTTTTGTTAGTTGGATTTTTCGGCATAATAATGCTGCCTGCCTCATCTATGGTTAAAAGAACATTACTTTGGATTCAGTTTAATGAAGTAACTTCAGTGGTCAGCAAATCTCTATCCAGTTGTGTGGAAGAACAGTAAATGTACTGTTTGGACTAGAGGTCAGTTACCATCTAATTTGCAAAAACTATGGAACATAATGCAGTGAACAAGAGACAACATCTTTGTGTCGAATGTTTGACCAATTCTGGGTCTATGCTTCAATTAATTTAAGCTGCTGTGCAGGGGACAAATGCAGATAGGAGAGCAACACTCTGTTAGGTAGGATTAGAGGCCGTGTTATTTCTGGTAACCCATCCAGGATGATTGAAGGTATCTTTCCTGAATGGGAAGCCAAGGAAGTGGAAGGCTACAATCAGGGGTAATCTATCCTTTGGCTCCCAAGAGGGCAGCAAGCCTCTAGGGCTGCCTTGGACTGAACCCTCACATGGCTGACTGGAAGTTTTAGTCCAAGTAGTTAGGCAGCCCTGTGGGTAGAGGACTCCGGGACCCGTGGAGCGAGATGTCAGCAAGCAAACCCATTATTCCTATGAGCATGGACTGACCCGGAAGTGTTTCTGAGTTACATTCCTGTTACACCTTTTTCTTCTACTCAGTTGGTTGATTTTGGAGTAAAAAGAGAAGCAATGGCAAAGTCACCTGATTGAGTGGAAGAGGAGCACAGGAACAATGAAAGGCGGCCGGAGGTAGAAGAACAAACAGAGTAAAGAGTATTTGCAGGGGCGAATGTAACAGAGAAACCTTTTTGTGCTGGACCCTTCAGAAAACCCCATTTTTTATAGTAGCCTGCTCTGGTATAGTTGTGTCCTGTTGCTTGTCAGATGTACAAGAGTACAGTGAAGTTCTTACTTGCATGTGCTAATCAACATAAAATATCAGACTAGGGTGGGACTTTGTTCTTTAAATCTCTATGCTGGTATATCCATTTATGTATGTGGATATTTTATCCAAAGACACTTAAAATGACATAGAGTGTAATTGTTTAGTTAGGAAGGCAGACTAAAAAAACATGCATACTGTATTTACATTCTCCATATTGCAAACTGCAGAATGCAGAAATAAATTGATAAGCCATAAAATATTCATCATTTGCTCTTCATGCACCACAAATACAACTATAAAAAGCATTTTTAACAAATTTTATATTGTTTGCTTTGAACTCTTTTATTTAGGAAATAAAACATAATAATAGAACACATCCCAATGAAACAATTAAAAATAACTTAGCAAGTACAAAAATATGATCTGAAAACAATCTGTTGAACTCCGCACTCAACTCTCACCAAAATAAAACTTGAGGGCCCATCTAAAATGGACCTTTGGTAAGTATACAAGAACAAGTGAAATAAAAATGTTAAGAAAGGTCTTGAATGTTATACATGTTTGTCTGTAACAGCATGCAGTCCAATATGTGCCAGGTTTGCCTGAGTGCGCTCGGTTCATTTTTTTTGGAAAGATTTTTGGAACAGATACAGTTAAAGCCCTCAGAACGAGCCACCCCGAAAATGTTAGCAGGCACATCTACACTCCACAACCTTAGTTATTATGTCTGGAGTGGTCTACTGTCTTACAAACCTACATTATATGAATTAAATAGCCTGCTAGGTTTTAAAGTAATGCTTCAAACTTGTGTAAAGAGCAGAAGATTAATATGATATTACCTGTAAAACAAACCTGTTGATAACTGGCCATGTTGTGCTGAGTGATGGGTTTGAATTTCGGCCCTGGCACTGCAGGCTCATACTTTACACATTCTCCCCGTGTGTAGGCCTACTTAAAAATAAGTGAGTGGCAAATTCGCGGACGGCTGCAAATTGGCCGAGTGTTTTGAGTGCCCCGCGATGAACTGGCATCCCGTTTGCTCCTGTCTCGAGTGAAATCGTAAAATGCTGCGACGCTAAACTGGTTAAATAGGTTAGAAAATTACACTGTGAATGTTTTAAAAGCCAGCAGAGAATTACGAACCTATGTTAAGCATCGCCTTTCAAACCTTATTATAGTGCCTTTCCGCCGAGAGTTCGATTACAAAATAGCAGATATGGGAAAAAAGGCTGCGCAGTAAAGTCATAAGTTCAACAGCAAATGTTGAAGATAATAAAAAAAGAGACGTTTAGAATGCAGAACACGTAATAAGATTGTTATTTAAAAAATGAACGTATAGAGGGCTCAGAAGCGCTGCAGATGAAGTGGGTGAGTGGGATGCCGGCGTGGAAGTCGCACGATGCCAGCGGTTCAGCGCAGTACTTACACAAACAGAGCTGTGAGTGCAGGAGGACGAGACGGGGCTTTGAATGCGGAACGCCTGTTGCACATTGAACGAGCTGAGTGAGAAGAGAGAGGCTAAATAGGCAAGCGGCCAGGGAATTCCTCTCTTCTTGTGCGTGAGAGAGAGAGAGAGAGAGAGAGAGAGGGCGTCCGTATTGTTGCTAACGCAAAAAAAGGCTTTTTTTTTCTCTATCAGGGCTTGATTATACGTGCTACCCATTTACTAAATGTATTAAATTGTTGCCATCGCAAGTAGATCTAGTAATGCTCTGTGGAATACAGGGCTGATGCTACCTTGTACAAATAAATGGATTATATAAAGACCGGAGGTTCACGTGATTTAGACACCACAGTCTGTCTGCGGTCTGTCGTACAAGGGGCGCCAAGGGACACGTCAGGCAATGGAGCCTCAGGAACACACAGGTGGCAACGTCTTCGCAACGAGGTGCAAAGGTGTGGGCTTTATCGCCATTCGCCACAATGCAGCTCTGGCTAGTTACATTCCTATTCTGTACAATAACGATGTAAATGCACGGTAGAGAGCTGTGTTCTCGCATCAGCCGCGCTTGAATTTATAAACAATACGTGTAACTGGATGTTGAAATGCACTATACTGATGTTTTCCAACTGGATTTGTCAAGTGCCTTGAGCATGGGAAAGGCGCTATATAAATAAAATGTATTATTATTATTATTATTATGATTATTATTACTTCGCACCAGCGTAGCTTTAAGAGGACAACAGACGAGCTTCCTGAAATACTGGTCACATATTTAAACACTGCTGCCTGACGTCTTAGCACTTGTCTAGTTTCCCCCCCCATAAAACAGCGGAGAGTCGTGGCCTCACAATTTCATGGTTTAATCCCCTTTTGGGGTGCAATTATTCTTTGTTACGCTGCATCTTTTGTTATAGTTAGCGCCGTTCAACAAGTCCGGTTTTCTTGTACAGTCCAATGGTATGCAGGTAATAATACAATTTATATAGCGCCCTTCTCATGCTCAAGGCGCTTAGGATGATTGATAAATATAGTGACATTTATAAATGAATGAAGGTATGTGCGGCGATGGACAGATGTCCTGCCTGATCTCAGAATTCTGTCTTTCGCCCGACCATTTCGGAATTTGGTGCCCGTCAGCCTGCTTTTAATGTGCGAGTCCAGGAATGGGATAATGTAATTCTTAGCAAGACCGTTTACTCTAAGCGTATCAAGCTTTAGTTAAAATAGCTAAAATCAAATTTTAGACGGTAAAAAATGAACACATTACAAAACGATTATGCAAGAGATTCTCGAAATCTTGTCTTGTCCTTGCAGCCTTGTAGCATTACGACCTGTGAAGCCCCTCGCGCTTTAAAACCCGAAATAAACTTTGTAGATGCCGTTGTGGTTTCAGCGTCTTGGATCAGAGCTCATTCGGGGGCATCCTAATGATAATATTATATTACATTTCTCCGTGCCTTTAAACCAGAATCAGGGAGACCAGGAAAGCAGCGGTATTAAAGACTACACAATTGAAAAATAAAGGATTGTGCACCACTGCAGCTGCACCCTGTATTTTGACTGACATCTGTCTGTGTTTCCAGATGTGCGCCTGCAGACAAGGTAATTTAAAAGCCAGTATCGATGTCATTGTTAATAGTTTGGTAAAAGTCCATTGATATTAGGAAAGTCGCTCTAGAAGATTTTGGTATCCAGAGATAAAGATTTTGCGGTTTTGTGCTTATTAACCTAAACTTTTTTTAATACCAAACTCACATCCTAATTTAAGGGACGGAATGTGCTGCACCCGGCGTGTTTTTTCTTTTCTTTTTTGCTATCGTTGGCCGTTACTGTGTAAATTTGGACGGCTCCAAACTGTCAGTTTACCTCTATCTTAAGGATTGCAATAAGATGTGAAGATATCTTCACCATAAAACGAATAAAAATCGCACTATGACACAAAGGTGCCCTGTATAAAGTCGGCCTCACCTTAAGAAGCTCGTGGCCGCTCGCCCGTTCATGCCTCTCCGGGGATCGCCGTCCTCTCCGGGGATTTTATACAAGGCGCTGTCCTCCCGCCTGCTTGTCATGGTGCGCAAATGAGCAAACGTGCCCGACCGGCCCTGCAATATGTGGCTACTGATGAAGAAAGACAGTTATGTACAAGCCCAACTCCTAATTGAGAAAAAATAACAAAGGCAGGAATTTGAATGTTTCTCAACATTGCTTGCAAGACTAAATATTTAATAATATCTAATGAGTAAAAACTTTTTTTAAAAAGTCACATAAATATAAATTGTGTACATGAGATGTGAAAGTGCCTGAAATAATCCACTAATACAAAATCTTATCCACATCATATTGTCTGCTTCATTAATAGTCAATTTCTGTAAATCATATTATATTCCACTCAAAGATGACAAATGGGATTTTTATTTATTTATTTTTGACGAGGCTGGTAGCACTTCTGTTTGGTCAACCCCTGTCTACATAATGCAGCATGTGGTGTTAATGAAGACAGTTCTCTGTCTAGCACTGGACAGGAATGGCATGCCTGTTACCAGTTATGCTCTCAGCTATTTAAATGCTGGAACATGATTGGTAGCCAAGGCATGCTAAGTAGAATCCTCAAAGCTGTTTTGAGAACTTGAGAACTTAACCCATCCTCATATATCGCTACAACAGTGTACCTATGTAAGAGGCATCCTTGAAAATACTCTGGCAGGACCCAGAACATTCTATTGAAAGGTCAGGGGGCATTATGGAGCAAATGGTCCCAACACCACTACACACCTTGGGTACAACTGGAAACAATCATGTTGTGAAACCAAAAGCATCTTACTATATCTGTTTTTTTTGCATGCTGTTCAACATTAAAACTGTGTAGGACACTGCTGGTGCTTCAAGACCTAGTTTGGTATAAATATCCTTGGAAGGTATGGTGGTCTGGGGAACTAAAAATGAGAGCTGTGTGAATCATCTGAGTGAAAAGTTTCAAGTTCTGGAAGGCACTGCTTAGCTGTTGTACTCATTAGTGTTATGAAGACTCATCCATTGAGTCTTCAAAATCCTAATAAGATGGAAACACCTATTTTTCCACAGCTGGCATAACAGGCTTTGCAATGCAGTGTCGGATGTGGTGGTGTAAAGCACACCGTCACTGGACTCTAGAGCAGTGGAGATGTGCCCTCTGGAGTGATGAATCACGCTTCTTTGTCTGGCAATATGATGGACGAGTCTGGGTTTGGTGGTTGCCAGGAGAACGGTACTTGCCTGACTGCATTGTGCCAAGTGTAAAGTGTAGATTATAGTTTGAGGTTTTTGCAGGGGTTAGGATTAGCTCCTTAGCTCCAGTGAAAGGAACTCTTAATGTTTCAGCATACAAAGCCATTTTGGACAATTATAAACGATTTGGATAGGAATATACAGTGGTGTGAAAAACTATTTGCCCCCTTCCTGATTTCTTATTCTTTTGCATGTTTGTCACACAAAATGTTTCTGATCATCAAACACATTTAACCATTAGTCAAATATAACACAAGTAAACACAAAATGCAGTTTGTAAATGGTGGTTTTTATTATTTAGGGAGAAAAAAAAATCCAAACCTACATGGCCCTGTGTGAAAAAGTAATTGCCCCCTGAACCTAATAACTGGTTGGGCCACCCTTAGCAGCAATAACTGCAATCAAGCGTTTGCGATAACTTGCAATGAGTCTTTTACAGCGCTCTGGAGGAATTTTGGCTCACTCATCTTTGCAAAATTGTTGTAATTCAGCTTTATTTGAGGGTTTTCTAGCATGAACCGCCTTTTTAAAGTCATGCCATAGCATCTCAATTGGATTCAGGTCAGGACTTTGACTAGGCCACTCCAAAGTCTTCATTTTGTTTTTCTTCAGCCATTCAGAGGTGGATTTGCTGGTGTGTTTTGGGTCATTGTCCTGTTGCAGCACCCAAGATCGCTTCAGCTTGAGTTGACGAACAGATGGCCGGACATTCTCCTTCAGGATTTTTTGGTAGACAGTAGAATTCATGGTTCCATCTATCACAGCAAGCCTTCCAGGTCCTGAAGCAGCAAAACAACCCCAGACCATCACACTACCACCACCATATTTTACTGTTGGTATGATGTTCTTTTTCTGAAATGCTGTGTTCCTTTTACGCCAGATGTAACGGGACATTTGCCTTCCAAAAAGTTCAACTTTTGACTCATCAGTCCACAAGGTATTTTCCCAAAAGTCTTGGCAATCATTGAGATGTTTCTTAGCAAAATTGAGACGAGCCCTAATGTTCTTTTTGCTTAACAGTGGTTTGCGTCTTGGAAATCTGCCATGCAGGCCGTTTTTGCCCAGTCTCTTTCTTATGGTGGAGTCGTGAACACTGACCTTAATTGAGGCAAGTGAGGCCTGCAGTTCTTTAGACGTTGTCCTGGGGTCTTTTGTGACCTCTCGGATGAGTCATCTCTGTGCTCTTGGGGTAATTTTGGTCGGCCGGCCACTCCTGGGAAGGTTCACCACTGTTCCATGTTTTTGCCATTTGTGGATAATGGCTCTCACTGTGGTTCACTGGAGTCCCAAAGCTTTAGAAATGGCTTTATAACCTTTACCAGACTGATAGATCTCAATTACTTCTGTTCTCATTTGTTCCTGAATTTCTTTGGATCTTGGCATGATGTCTAGCTTTTGAGGTGCTTTTGGTCTACTTCTCTGTGTCAGGCAGCTCCTATTTAAGTGATTTCTTGATTGAAACAGGTGTGGCAGTAATCAGGCCTGGGGGTGGCTACGGAAATTGAACTCAGGTGTGATACACCACAGTTAGGTTATTTTTTAACAAGGGGGCAATTACTTTTTCACACAGGGCCATGTAGGTTTGGATTTTTTTTCTCCCTAAATAATAAACACCATCATTTAAAAACTGCATTTTGTGTTTACTTGTGTTATATTTGACTAATGGTTAAATGTGTTTGATGATCAGAAACATTTTGTGTGACAAACATGCAAAAGAATAAGAAATCAGGAAGGGGGCAAATAGTTTTTCACACCACTGTAAGTAACAAGCTGGTTAAGTTTGCAGATGATGCCAAAACAGGTGGATTGTCAGATAATCTGGAATCTGTTAAATCATTGCAGAAGGACTTGGACAGCATACAGACTTGGGCAGATTTGTGGCAGATTAAATTTTATGTCAGTAAATATAAAGTATTAAACATAGGAAGTAAAAATGTAAGTTTTGAGTACACAAAAGGATGTCTGAAAATTGAAAGTGCACCCTATGAGAAGGATTTAAGAGTCATAGTGGACTCTAAGCTATCAACTTCCAGACAGTGATCAGAAGCCATTAAGAAGACTAACAGAATGTTACATTATATAGCACCCTGATGTGTTAAGAGTACAAGTCCAAGGAGGTCATAACACACTGGTGAGGCCTCATCTGGAGTACTGTGGGAAATTTTGGTCTCCAGGCTACAAAAAAGACAAAGCAGTACTAGAAAAGGTCCAGAGAAGAGCGACTAGGCTGATTTCAGGGCTAAAGGAGATGAATTATGAAGAAAGATTAAAAGAGCCGAGCATTTTCAGTTTAATCAAAAGAAGATTCGGAGGTGACATGATTGAAGTGTTTAAAATTATGAAGGGAATTAGTACAGTGGATCGAGACTGCTATTTTAAATTAGTTCATCGAGAACATGGGGACACAGATGGAAACTTGTTAAAGGTAAATTTTGCACAAACATTAGGAAGTTTTTCTTTACACAGAGAACCATAGACACTTGGAATGAGCTACCAAGTAGTGTGGTGGACAGTAGGTCTTTAGAGACTTTCAAAACTTGATGTTTTTTTTAGAAGTATTAAGTGAACAGGACTGGCAAGTTTTCTTGGGCTGAGTGACCTGTTCTCGTTTACGTTGTTCTAATGTTATAGCCTAATACACCAACAAATGTAACAGAGAGGAATATTTTTTTCTACATTTCTACATTCTCAACAAAACATGTATTTGTGCAGCACATGGCATGCTGAATTTGGGGTTGAGAGAAGCAGCAGTTTATATAAATAATTTTACTGTAGGTCACACAGCATGAGTGATGTGACAGTTTCAATGAACAAGTTAAGTTGTGCTCCTTGTGTTTTTTGAGTTTAACTGAATTTGTTCCTCAAGGAGCTGCCCTTTGCAAAAATAATGTTAATGTTTGCTATCTTGCATTATGTGGATTTGTACTTGAGTGATTGTTGATGCTTTTTAATCTTTCTTTTTCTTGGTCCCAGGAATAAATTGTAGGTCAATTTGCGATGAGTCTGTATGTGAATTATAAAGTTTGATGATTTTTACTGTCAATGTCTACAGTACATACATATGGTGTGGGAACCAGCCCGGACACAGACAGGTAGACATGTTGTTTTCACCACACACATGTTTATTTACACTGTTATTTACAAGATAGTGAGCACACCCCAGTGCCTCAGCACCAATCACCCCTTCAAGTTCTGGCCAACACACACAATGCGTTTACTCTTCAGACCACCTCCACTCCTCTCCTCCGAGCTCCGTCAACTTCCACCCGACTCCAGCCTTGAATGGAGGGAGGCGGCCCCTTTTATTCACCCCCGGATGGGCTTTTCATGCTTTCTCAGTTCGCTGCAAGTAGGCCTCTTAAACATTTTTGCAAAATAAAGTGTCACAACTGGTGTACTCCTAATGGTTATTGTAAGAGCCAAAATCTTTTAAGTTAATGTTAATGGTAAATTTACCTTAGTTTTTTGCTTAATTCAAATATAATGTCAGTTTTACATAGATAATGGAAGATTCTTTTTACCCTTTATAAGTTAACAAGTTAATGGAATGACCTTAATGCTTTGCTATATTTCTGTATTTAGATAACAGAAATGTCCTCAGATTGTAGTTCAACAGCTAGAAAGAAATATGTACTGTTAGACTGAAAGGCATAGGGGCATATTTGTTTCTGACCATATTGTGAGGTTTTTGAACTCTTTTGAGACCCTACCCAATAGGGCTGCATGCTGAAATGCAATTTCTAGTAGGACTGACTACTGCAATGCGGTGTTCATTGGATGTTCAAACTGTTCTTTATACAGCCTCCAGTTAATGCTGCTGCGAGAATTATTACAAAAACAAGAAAATACAAACACATCACTCCAGTTCTTAAATCCTTACACTGGCACCCGGTTAAGTTTAGGACAGATTTCAAAACCTCCTTTTAACATATAAAGCATTAAATGGCCAAGGTCCGGCTTGAACTTATCATGACTTACAAACCAGAGCGCACATTAAGATCGCAAGATGCCGGTCTGCTTATGATTCCAAGGATTAATAAAATAACTGTGGGAGGTCGAACTTTTAGTTACAGGGCCCCTAAACTGTGGAATGGTCTGCCTGCTACTATAAGAGATGCCCCTTCAGTCTCAGCTTTTAAATCCCGGCAGAAGGCTCACTACTTCAGTTTAGCATATCCTGACTAGAGCTACTGATTAACTGTACAGACTGCATCTCTACTGTTAGTCATTAGCACTAAAACATAAGTAACATGATAGTTCTAATTTGATACTAACCCTCACCTATTCTGTTTATCTTCTCGGTACTCAAATGTGACATTTGATGCCATGGCCCACCTGCCAAGTTGTTTTGCCTGCCTAAGGTAAAGTCGTCCGTGATGGAGGATCACAGGAATTGTGGGGTAGAGGGGTCCTTTCATCGGATTGGCTGGCCCAGTGCTGTTTCAGCTGTGGAATGGCCAATAGGGTGAGGCAGCTTGATGGCTGAGGTCTCCAGGACTCTGAACAAATCCAAATTATATTATGTGATATCATCTACTGTTAAATTCTGGTCCATACTTGTAATTTTTTTTTATTTTTATAATGTATTGAGGATTTGTTCTGTTCTGTGTATTGTATTGTATTGTATTGTATTGACCCCCTTCTTGTTGACACCCACTGCACGCCCAACCTACCTGGAAATGGGTCTCTTTTTGAACTGCCTTTCCCCTTTTTGAACTGCCTTTTTCTTCCATTTTTTCCCTACAAGGGTTTTTTTTGGGAGTTTTTCCTTGTCTTCTTAGAGAGTCAAGGCTGGGGGGCTATCAAGAGGCAGGGCCTGTTAATGCCCATTGTGGCACTTCTTGTGTGATTTTGGGCTATATAAAAATAAATAGTATTGTAATTGAGGTGTCTGTCGAAGGTTGCTTGTTCATTGCCGAGGCAACTGCAGGTTCGCAGCACCACTGAGGCAACTACAAGTTCACAGCCTCCCCACGTAGCACGTCTGTCTCCTAATGGGTGATACTGGAAACCTCATACATCCTGGCCACTGACCTGGCACCATCTCCGCTTGTTTACTGTGTCTGTGTGTATTGAAGTGGTAGCTCCCGTTTGAATAAATGTTTGGAAATATTTGAATAAAGTTGGTTTTCTTGAAGCCTTTGGGTGAGTCCTCTCTTGGGTGCAGGACAGTGACTCACATGTCACAATATGTATGTTACTGTTCATAGGCCCTAAGTGTGTGTCTAAGAGTTTAATGAGTTCTTAGGAAGAACACAGAACTGTATTTGGAATGGAAGCATGCAATCTCCAGAATGACTTGATAAGCGCACATTAGAATTGCTTAAAAAAAGGACTTGACAAGCTTAATTTAGAAGGTGATGTCCGTCCTGAAGACAGTGTTTCTAGAATTAATTCACACAAATTGTATATAGTGTAGACATTTACATCGACAGAAAAATCCTAGAAGGGATGGTAATGATGCTGACTACAGGATCTTTCTCAAAACCATGGTGACTGGTAAATTATTTACCTTTTATGTGTGTATGTAGCATTCAAATTGAACAACATACAATTCAGATACATATATATTAACACAACAAGCAATTCTTCTGTGCCCGATATGTTTGAATATGGTCTTCTTATCCCTGAAGGGTGACCAGCCAGGGAAAAAAATGTTGTAATAAGCAGAATCCAATCAGGGAAGGGCTCCATAACAAGCACAAACCAATCAGAGTGTGATTACGAGTCTATATTTTTAAAATTATTCCTGTTCATCCTGGATATGTTTTCAGGAGTAGAGATTTGGAAAGCATTGTCACAAGTCTGCTTTTAAGGATTGAAAATGCTGCGTAGTGTTGATAAAAGGTGGAAACAGAGATTATATTTGTGTTTGTAATCAAAAACATAGTAGTATGGATGGGGCCTGACAGTAAATTGATTTAGAGCTGTTTGTATGTTTATCCTTACGTCTTGAGGAAGTGCATAGACATTGAGATCAAGAAATTTTAACTTTCGTCCAAAGTGCCCCAGTTGATAAAGTCTGTCCCTTCAATTCCAGGTGGAACTATAGAAAATTAAACAGTCATTATCAGAACCTTCTGCTAGAAGAGCCCAAAATTCAACACTGTCTTCATAGTTTCTGTGATCTCTTCATTGTGCCACAGTAGCTAACATAATGAGCAACTAGCTCTGCCAAACATTTTTATGCAGGAGTTTAAGAATGATGGGATGGCAGTTGTTTACCTTAATGATCAGAACTTCAATAAAATCGATATCCTTCAACTACTGAGGTGTTTCCTTTCTTTTGTCAGTTACCTGTACTTCGATTCAGAGCCAGCTTTACAAAAAAACTGAGACTTCTTAAATATTTTTGACACAGCTAATGAAAGAAAAAAAAATGCAGCTGAATTGTTCCCTACTGCCATGCAGCTCGGAATTGTAGACATCACTGGAATTGTAAGTCTGCCCTCCAGGTATTTCTAATTATGCTTCTCTCTAATCAGTTTTTGCATACAGCAGCATCATTTTGTCAGATTCATTCACTTTTCTTTCTTCCCTTTACAGCTAAAGAATTGTGTTCCTTGCCTGTTCTATTATATTTCAGTGATCAGACATACTTATCTTTTGATAACCATGAAGAACAATTTTGAAAGCACAAAAGTATAAAAATTGCTACATCTTACCTTTGAGTCTGAGAGTTACAGCTGTGCAGATAGGAAGTTTTACACAGATATACACAGCTAACTGGGTTTGTGAGGGAAAGGTAACAATAAAAGAACATTAAGTCTCTGTCTCATATATATATATATATATATAGTAGTATGCAGAGATAAGTTGAAACCTAAGTAAACAACGTTTGCAGTAAACCATGCAATATGTATGTCTCTGTTATATGCCATTTAGTATGGGATTTGTAAAAGCGATGTTAATCTTTGTGGTGCACCAAGTTATGGAATGACAAAGAGATAACAACAGATGGGCACACAGACAATTATTTTATTAATGTGGACATTTTATACACACACAATGTATATTAAATTATTAAAGTGTGTGTTTATATATATTATGCAGTACATAACATGTGTTTCGCCCTAATTGGGAATTATTAGGTGTATGCACCTTTGCTTCCCCTTCCAAGAAGCGAACCTCGGACTTCACAAAATCACTGAATCACAAAATTAATGTATAATCAACACAAAGGAATTTGAAAAAAATAATAATGGCATAGTTTAAACTTTAACAATGACCTTAAGCCTGAACATTTAACAAAATACAACCTGAATTTGAAAAGGCAAATTGAAAAGAAAGCAGTAAGAGAACAAGGCCAATGTATTAACTATCAAACTAGAATATCATTTGAGACACAGACATTTCAAAGTAAAAATTAAACGATTGAAATGACTGTTGTCTTTGAAGGCACTGCTAAAGGTGATTTAATTGAAAGAATATGCATCTCTTAAACGGGCATCCATTAAAACTTGTGTTAAAACTATGCAGATACTCTCCTCAATTGTTCATCACCAGCAATGACTGCAAATTATACTATACACAAGTGCTGTGTCTGTGAACAGCAATCTCCAAGCTGCTTTTTTTTGCCACTCCCTGTCCTGCCACTTTTGTAAGTTTCATGTCTAAGAGATTTAATGCTTTTGTAGTTCTTAGACTCATGGTGTACTTTGGGATTTTTTGGGATACGAAAACATGCCACCACAGACAAACAGTAGGTAAACACTGCTGTCTGTAGCTGCTGTCTCCCTTTGACTCTCCTCTGAAGAGCGACAGCATGGGATCCTCAAAGCAACTCTCAAAAGATTTGAAAACAAAGATTGTTCAGTATCATGGTTTAGGGGAAGGCTACAAAAAGCTATCTCAGAGGTTTAAACTGTCAGTTTCAACTGTAAGGAATGTAATCAGGAAATGGAAGGCCACAAGCACAGTTGCTGTTAAACCCAGGTCTGGCAGGCCAAGAAAAATACAGGAACGGCATATGCACAGGATTGTGAGAATGGTTACAGACAACCCATAGATCACCTCCAAAGACCTGCAAGAACATCTTGCTGCAGATGGTGTATCTTTACATCATTCTACAATTCAGCGCAATTTGCACAAAGAACATCTGTATGGCAGGGTGATGAGAAAGAAGTCCTTTCTGCACTCACGCCACAAACAGAGTCGCTTGCTGTAAGCAAATGTTAATTTAGACAAGCCAGATTCATTTTGGAAAAAAGTGCTTTGGACTGATGAGACAAAAATTGAGTTATTTGGTCATAACAAAAAGTGCTTTGCATGGTAGAAGAAAAACACCTGCTACCTACTGTCAAATTTGGTGGAGAGTCCATCATGCTATGGGGCTGTGTGGCTAGATTAGGAACTGGGACCCTTGTTAAAGTCGAGGGTCAGATGAATTCAACCCAGTATCAACAAATTCTTCAGGATAATGTTCAAGCATCAGTCACAAAGTTGAAGTTACGCAGGGCTTGGATATTCCAACAAGACAATGACCCAAAACACAGTTCAAAATCTACAAAGGCATTCATGCAGAGGGAGAAGTACAATGTTCTGGAATGGCCGTCACAGTCCCCTGACTTGAATATCATCGAAAATCTATGGGATGATTTGATGCAGGCTGTCCATGCTCTGCAGCCATCAAATTTAACTGAACTGGAGAGATTTTGTATGGAAGAATGGTCAAAAATACCTCCATCCAGAATCCAGACACTCATCAAAGGCTATAGGAGGCATCTAGAGGCTGTTATATTTGCAAAAGGAGACTCAACTAAGTATTGATGTAATATCTCTGTTGGGGTGCCCAAATTTATGCAAAATTTGTAATGATGTATATTGCATATTTTCTGTTAATCAAATAAATTTAATGTCACTGCTGAAATACTACTGTTTCCAAAAGGCATGTCATATATTACAAGCACGTTGCTACTTTGAAAGCTCAGCCAATGATAAACAAAAATCCAAAGAATTAAGAGGGGCTCCCAAACTTTTTCATATGACATTATTATATATATATATATAAAATTTATATATAGTGGCCTGAATGAGGCATCTCACAACAACAAAACCCCAACAGAACTACTATTTAGACAGACCAAGATTCAAAGAAGACTTTCATTTGAAGAGATACCTTTTTAATAGGCTTTTTTTCTTATTTTCTTTCCTGCTTCTCTGTAATCTCTCCACTCCATGTGAGCTTGGTCCTACTTCACTCCTGACTCTGACTCCTCTGGTAGAGGTGTAGGAACGTCTTTTAAGCTGGAAGCAGTGGTCTGTCCAGTGCAATGAATCAGATGAAACCCCTCGACTACAGGGCCATAGCACGGCTGTCCGTTGAAACTACAGCTTTCATGCAGCCATGCTGGTGTTCAAATAGGAGAACCATGTCGCCAGAAGGCCATCTCCCATATATATATATTGCTTTATGTTGCAGCCTTATGCTAAAATCATTTAAATGATATAAAGTTGATTTGTTTTCAATCTTATTTTTGTAAAAATTGGATTGGCTCCAGCAGACCCCCGTGACCCTGTGTTCGGATTCAGCGGGTTAGAAAATGGATGGATGGATGATTTATTTGTATGACATGTTGTGTGATGGGCGGCACGGTGGCGCAGTGGGTAGCGCTGCTGCCTCGCAGTTGGGAGTTCTGGGGACCTGGGTTCGATTCCCGGGTCCTCCCTGCGTGGAGTTTGCATGTTCTCCCCGTGTCTGCGTGGGTTTCCTCCGGGCGCTCCGGTTTCCTCCCACAGTCCAAAGACATGCAGGTTAGGTGGATTGGCGATTCTAAATTGGCCCTAGTGTGTGCTTGGTGTGTGGGTGTGTTTGTGTGTGTCCTGCGGTGGGTTGGCGCCCTGCCCAGGATTGTTTCCTGCCTTGTGCCCTGTGTTGGCTGGGATTGGCTCCAGTAGGCCCCCGTGACCCTGTGTTCGGATTCAGCGGGTTGGACAATGGATGGATGGATGTTGTGTGATTTCAATAAAATAAATAATAAAAAAATTAAATAAATAAATAAAATTATTTAAATTAATTTTTCCCTCATCAAACAACACTCACAATGACAATGTGAAAATAGGATTTTAGGGATTTTTGAGAAAAAAAAAAAAAAACAAAGAAAACCTGAAATATTACATTAACACAAATATTCTGACCCTTTGCTATGACACAGATGCCTCCCAATCTGTTGATCATCATTTGAAGTCCACATGTTGTCAATTTAAAGGATTGCACAATATTAGGAAAGGCGCACGCCTGTCTACTGTATTTAAGGTCCCACAGGTTACATTGTACACTGCCTGGCCAAAAAAAAAGTCGCCACCTGGATTTAACTAAGCAAATAGGTACGAGCCTCCAATTGGATAATTAGTGCATGGGCGATTATCTTTCAGCTGGCAACAAGTTATTTAACCCCAACTGGTGCAATGAGTTGCTTCTCATTTCTTAAACAACAATGTCAAAAGACACATCTCATGGTTGTGGAAAAGATGTTAGTCTGTTTGAGAAGGGTCAAATCATTGGCATGCATCAAGCAAAGAAAACATCTAAGGAGATTTCAGAAAGCTACTAAAATTGGGTTAAGAACTGTCCAACGCATTATTAAAAACTGGAAGGATAGTGGGGACCCATCGTCTTCGAGGAAAAAAATCCTGAATGATCGTGATCGGCGATCACTTAAACATTTGGTGAAATCAAATCAAAGATAAACAACAGTAGAACTCAGGTCTATGTTTAATAGTGAAAGTAAGAGCATTTCCACACGCACAATGCAAAGGGAACTCAATGGATTGGGACTGAACAGCTGTGTAGCCGTAAGAAAACCACTAATCAGTGAGGCAAACCAGAAAAAAGGCTTCAATTTGCTAGGGAGCATAAAGATTGGACTCTGGAGCAATGGAAGAAGGTCATGTGGTCTGATGAGTCCAGATTTACCCTGTTCCAGAGTGATGGGAGCATCAGGGTAAGAAGAGAGACAGATGAAGTGATGCACCCATCATGCCTAGTGCCTACTGTACAAAATTAAATTAATGCAACACTGGATGGAACTAAATCTTGTGACATTGCAGAAGCTTATCGAAACAATGCCACAGCGAATGCGTGGCGTAATCAAAGCTAAAGGCGGTCCAACGAAATATTAGAGTGTGTGACCTTTTTTTTTGGTGGCGACTTTTTTTTTGGCCAGGCAGTGTATATTAGAGCTAAAATCAAGCCAAAAGGTTGAAGGAATTGCTGCAGAGCTTAGTGACAGGATTGTATAGAGGCACAGATCTGGGGAAGGCTCTAAAAAAAGTCTGAACAATTGAAGTTTTTCCAAGAGCACAGTGGCACCCATAGTTCTTAAATAGAATTAGTTTGGAACAAACAACTCTTTATAGAGCTGGCTGCCTGGCCAAACCAAGCAATCGAGGCAGAATGATCATGGTAAGAGAGGCAACCAAGAGCCCAGTGGTCGCTCTAGCTGAGCTCCAAAGAACCTGTATGGAGCTGGGAGAAACTTCCAGAAGCACAATCACAACTGCAACATTCTACTAATCTGGGATTTATGGCAAAGTGGCCAAACACATGATACCTCAGGTTTAGTTGCTAAAAAGACACCAAAAGAACTCTCGGACAGTGGGAAAACAAGATTCTCTGGTTTGGTAAGACCAAAGTTTAACTATTAGGCCTCAGTTCTAAATATCATGGCTGGAGGACACCAGGCATCACTCCTCACCTGTGGAATAAAATTCAAATGGTGAAACATAATGGTATGCTGTGGGGTTGTTAATCAGTGAGAGGAACTGGGAGATAGACGGGGTTGAGATTCACCTTCAAACAGAACAATGACCCTAAGCACAAAGCAAGGACAACACAGGAGTGGCCCTTCCAAAGCCCAGGCTTGTATGCAAATGAACATCTCTGGAGAGACCTGAAAATAGCTGTCCACTGATGGTTTCCATCGAACTTAACAGAGCTGTTGTTGTATCAAACACAAGAGGACTCCAGGCTGACATCACTGGCAGAGGTGCTTCAATAAGTAAAGGGACTGTGATTTTTTCTGTTTGTTTTATTTTTAATAAATTTGCAAAAATTTAAAGAATGTTGCGTTCAGTTTATCATTAGCGGGTATTGAGCGTTGGTTGGTGAGGGAGAAATAAAAAGTGAATTGGTCGGAATGCTTACTAAAGGCACTGTATGCGTTGCCTGCAGGGTATAACGCTTCTTATCATTGTCATTGATCTATAAGTTATATGATGTACAGAACTCCATGATGTGTAGAAACTCGTTTCAAAATTGCATTTCACATTGACAACCAGAGTGATCCCACTTGCAAATGGTTTCACACTCATATCCAAATCCAATAAGTCTTCCTCCACACCTATCAGCTAAGGGAAAAAGTATTACCATGTCATAGGAGCAGGTTAGGGGATGGACTGGCCAATAATCAACACTGCCACATTGATTCTTGAATTTTACCAGCTCAAAACTAGACCAATGACAACACTGGTCCAATCGCCTTGCAGTTTTAAGAAGAAGTCTGCACTGTTTCATTCTATAATGTTCCACTGTGCAGACCAGTTTTAAGATTATGAGAGCTAACTTATGTAAAGCAGCAATGCAGTGCACCACCGAATGAATGACACCAAAAACTGAAAGAGAATGGGATAACATTGGAAAGTCAATTTTCAGAATTATTTAAACCCAATTTGCACAATTGATTATTTTTATACTTTTTTGTTGGGGGTGGGGGTCATTTAATTGTATCAGTAAGAGAAGGTTTATGGATGTGGTGAGAGAGAACTTGCAGGTGATGGGTGTAACAGAACAAGATGCAGAAGGCAGGAAGATATGGGAGAAGATGATCCGCTGTGGCAACCCCTAACGGGAGCAGCCGAAAGAAGAAGAAGAAGAAAGTACCCTACCAAATATTTTTTCTTCATGGCAATGAATGCAGCTATCCTTTTATTTTGCAACCAATGAGTGCATTTTTCATACTGTATCATCTTTAGCTGATGTGTTTAAAAAGAAATGGGTACTTACTGTAACCTACTGTATACTGTATATAATTATTTTTCTGTCCATATTTTAATTATCACCTGTTTGCTATTTCACTTGGCTTATGTAAGATGAAGCAATATGTGCTGAACCAAAAACAGACCTTGTTCAAATTAGCAATAGTAAAAAAAAAAAAATAAAAAGATAAAATTATCTTTCATTTCTGATTGTGATTGTCATAGATATAGAATGCCACGGCATATTCATGGACAGCCTTAAAAGTAAAACACTTATGGCAAGCAAAACTCAATACTTTCTTATTGTCAGCAAAAAGAAAGAGACAAACAATAAAATTACTTTAGATAAAATTCTTTCAGTTCAATCCTTGAAACTAAATTCTACCAACAGCTAGAAGCAACTACATCTTACATATTATTTGCAACCACCAACTTCTGGAAACACTGTAACACTTTGTGGCAAGTATGTAGCAGTGCTACAGTATCTACTGATGTAAAGAAAAATTCAAGTTAGATAAATGGGCTCTGCCCCTTCCTGATTCATCTGCCTATTTCATTTATCAGTTTTGGGCAGACCAGAGGGTGCACAGTAAGCTGCTGAGGAGATTGTTTTTGTCAATTCCCTACAGCCGACACTGCAAGTAAAGCTAGTAAAAAAAAGGTATTAAGGAATTAAATTTCAAAATGTTTAAAATATGGACAGTCCCGGGTGATTAGCATGTATTATATCCCAAAATTAATGATTTAATCGTAAACCTTAATAGCTGTTAATCAACAGCTCTATTACTTACCTTACCATGTGCTAATGTGAGATAACTGTGCTTTATGAAGAACTTGTGTCACAATTCACAAACCCAATTATTTATGTCGCTATCATTAGTCTATAGCTAGTACTTAATATATCAGTAACTGTTAATTAGGTTTTAACTCTCACATTAGTTTTGATACTTGGGCAAAGGCAGTAAGCACAGTGCAAGTTTAACACACAGAAACTTAGAAAAGAAATGCATTAATTGTGCGTTAAAGCTGTAAGGAACACCATTTATTAATTTTACAAATTGTCAAAGCAACCTACAAATGATTTGGCTTTTAACAAATTAATTGCACATTAAAGCTATAAGGAACACCATTTATTAATTTTACAAATCGTCAAAGCAACCTACAAATGATTTGGCTTTTTTTGTCCCTCATTATATATTTGCTGACTTGATAGATAGCTTGGCATAATGGAAAGCAGTGTAGCGTAGTGTAGTGTACAGCCAAGAATTTTAAATCACAGGATTCTCTGTGTCACCCTCACCAGGTCACTCCCTATGCTCTAGTTTTGAAAAAAAGAAAAACATCAGCTTCTAAGCAGTTATGAATTCTTATTTTTTAAGTATATTGGGTGAAAGTGTACACAGTAACAATAAAATCCACTAAAATGTAATTCTGCTTAATTTAGTGTAGTGCAATTTCTGTTATCTTATTGCATAGTGTCAAGCAAATGAGTAAACCTCAATTTCTTACTTGGATTCTAAAACAAACAACCCAAAAAAATTAGAAATAAAGACTAGATAATGACCGAGACGCATCTAAGTTATAGTTTTAGGAATGGCTGAAAAAAATCTTCAAGAAGGTACATCTTTCAGATATGAAGCAAGTTACTATAGGAAATTGTTCTTAATCTTGACACTAAGACCACCTGAATTTTGAGCTATATAATGGAAACTACAGTTTGATAGTAGGGTTCCATGCTTATGGGAATATGTTACGGGAATATGAGATAAAGTGTTCATTGGCTTAGTATGGTAGATAGATAGATAGATAGATAGATAGATAGATAGATAGATAGATAGATAGATAGATAGATAGATAGATAGATAGATAGATAATTTTGTTAATCCCAAGGGGAAATTCACATTAATGTGAATGTGTATGTTTAGTGTAATTGCTGTGGCATCTTATTTTAAACAGTTGTGTTATTCGTGTTTGTGTTTTCCCAGTGTATTACTGATTTGTCTAACAGTCGCAAACATGGCTTTTGATACAACCGATAGCTGCACATATTATCATCTTAATTTATTAAGCTGAGGTTTAAAACCAGGAAGCACAAATAACAGTTAACTCTGATTTAGTAATTTCAAAATAAAGGTGAGAGTGCAGCATATACGAATGGCGCTGTATTCTAATACCTCTACTCTTCAACAGACTAGATGATCGTCAACCTCACCACCTCTGACATCAACATTGGTGTACACCACTTCCTGCCTGGCTGGCAATTAACTGGAAATGCCGCCATCTTGTATAGTCTGATCTGAGACTCACATCTTTAGGGACGTTCTTTTACTGAATAGCTAAATTTATTATTTTGCTTTGCAATATACAGGGTTATGGTGTTGTCCCAAATCTTTAGCTTCGTCTTGTTCTCTTTAACAGTGGCGTAGTTGGCAGAATCAATGAAGATTCGCAAGACAAATGAGTCCAAGATGTCACAACAACTTTAGAAGCCATGGCAGTGGAGTTACAGGAGTTCTGAATCCAGCTGGGAGGACAATGGACTCAGCTTGCCGAGGTGGAGGTGCGTAACCAGGCAGTAGGGACATCCATTGGGAACAGCAGATGGGGCTGTTGCAGATACTGTTGCCTTTACACACTGATGACGAGGTTGATACATATTTCTTTATATATTTGAACATACCACTACCTATCATCACTGGGAGCAAGTGGAATGGGCACACATACTGGCGCCATTCCCAAGGGAGCCAGCTCAGTGGGCTTATTACAACCTATAGAAGCAAGCCACTACAGACTATACCCAACTTAACGCTGAGGTGCTGCTGAGGAATGGGATAAGTCCAGGGGCCTCATGTATAAACGGTGCGTACGCACAAAAATGTTGCGTACGAACATTTCCACGCTCAAATCGCTATGTATAAAACCTAAACTTGGCGTAAAGCCACGCATATTTCCACGGTACCTCATACCCTGGCGTACGCAATTTCTCCGCTCGGTTTTGCAGACTGGCGGCACCCAGCGTCAAAGCAGTGGTCACCCTTTCTTTCTTAGACCCACATTCCTGATGCGGCTTATAAATACACTGAAATTAACTTCATATTGTTTATAAGTGTAATGCATCTGATTGTAATTAACCTGTAGCAATATAATGGTCCAGGGAATAGCCATAGTATTACAAATACCATAACTGCTTTAGCGTTGTTACGCTCACTGCATCTTCTTCTTCTTTCAGCTGCCCCAGTTAAGGGTTGCTACAGCGGATCATCTTTTTCCATATTACTCTCACTGCACCACTCGGAGTATTTATATCACTGTATCTGAGTGGGGAATCACAGCAGCAGCTGATTGGAAAGAGAATTATCGGTATACAGTTTCAAGCACACACTACCTCAACCACGGCAAAACGCATCAAAGCCATTCCTGTACGGACCTCGCGTTTCAGAAACAGTTTCATCCCAAGAACTATAAATGCACTCAATCAGTCCATCAAGTGCTCCTTGTAGAACTGTTTGTACTTATAAGTACAATTACCCCACTGTAAACTTGCACTACAGTTATAATATTGCACAACCTGCGTCACTTTATAAAGCGTGTATGATGACGATATCATTTTTAAGATGAAATGCAGCAAAATATGTTGCTTATAGTATATAGATAAAACTTTAACTTTATTTAAATAATCTGTATTGTTGATAATTAAACATATGAGGACACGGTGCCGCAGCGCTAGCTAGTTCACGGATAGCTCCTGCCTTGTGCTGTATTATTGTTGGTGCTGACGCGACACTGGAAGGATAGACGGATAGAATAATTAAACATGTACTATGAAGATATTTCAATGTTCCTTAAAAGTTTTGAAGAATCGGCGTTCTAAGTTTACAGATGGCTTAACGTCTATTACAGAGCTGATTGTGTGGCGATTGGGTATTTGGAGAAAGAAAAGTAAGGACAGGAATTGGAGGTTAGTACGTTTGAAAGAGACAGTACTTCTGTAATAAATTATTTCATCGAAGGTCGCACATGGCGCAGCAAGCCTCTTGCGTGAGATATGAACAATCACTGCGCCACCGTGTTCCCATGTTTAATAACATGCTTTCATTCCTATCATCATGAAAAGGATATCACGTATACATCTCAGTATTTTAATTATCCAGAGAGCTGTAATATCACGAATGCAATGGATTCTGTGTCCTGTCGGAGAAAGAGAAAGAACGGAAGCACGTAGTGATTCACACACATAGAGCACATAGATGATCAAATACAGAACAAAGCAGGTTGTGCTCGCTATGTTAATACACGGTGGTGTAACTCGGGACATGTTAACGTCAAAATATTCACTTGCTGCAGGGACATCGAACTGTTGGCCATAAGTTTACGTCCCTATTACTTGCCCAGAGAGTTTGGACACGTCATTGTTGTCATCGTGTACATACCTCCTCGGGCGGATGTGGAGTCAGCGAGTGACATCATCCATTCTGCTGTTGCTAAGTTACAAACGCAGCATCCTGAGGCGCTTGTGCTAATCGCTGGAGACTTTAACCATGTGACGCTGGACAAAACATTACCTGCCTTCTCCCAGTATGTGGACTGTAACACCTGGGGAAATAAGACTATTGATTTACTGTATGCAAACGTTAAAGACGCATACAGCGCCACCCCGCTGCCTGCGCTTGGGAAAGCAGATCATAACCTGGTTCTGCTTCAGCCTCACTACAAACCAAAAGTGAGAGTCCTACCTGTAACCACACGATCATTCAGGAAGTGGTCTCCTGAGGCTGAGAATACTCTGAGAGAATGTTTTGGAACTACAGACTGGGATATCCTGCAGGGATCTCATAGTGAGAACATTGAGGAAGTTGTTGACTGCACTACTGACTACATCAACTTCTGTATGGACATTGTAGTTCCAGTAAGAACAGTACGCTGCTATGCTAACAACAAGCCATGGATTACAAGTGACATCAAGGGCCTTTTGAACCAGAAGAAAAGGGCTTTTAAAGACGGTGATCAGCATGAGCTCAAGCGCGTGCAGAAGGAACTCCGAGTCCAGCTCAGGGCGGCGAAGGAGCAGTACAGGAGAAAGCTGGAGCAGAAGTTGCAGAATAACAGCATGAAGGAAGTATGGGATGGGATGAAGATCATCACTGGCTGCAGCTCGAAGCGGGGTACCACCATCGAGAGAGACGTGAAGAGAGCAAACCAAATGAACAACTTCTTTAACAGGTTTGACCACCCTAACCCACTCTCACTCTCACCTCGGAGTACTGCACCCTCCACACATCCTTCTGCTGATACCAGCATAGGAGAGACATCCCCACCCATAATTACAACAGCGCAAGTGAGCAGAGAGCTGAGGAGACTTCGTGCCAGCAAAGCAGCCGGTCCAGATGGAGTATCGCCACGACTGCTGAAGGTCTGTGCATCGGAGCTGGGGGGTCCTCTACAGTGCATCTTCAACCTGAGCCTGGAACAGGGGAGAGTCCCGAGGCTTTGGAAAACATCTTGTATCACCCCAGTCCCAAAGGTATCACATCCTAGTGAGCTGAATGACTTTCGGCCTGTTGCTCTGACATCACATGTGATGAAGACCATGGAGAGGCTGCTGCTTCACCACCTTAGGCCACAGGTTCAACACGCCCTTGACCCTCTGCAGTTTGCATATCAGGAGAAGGTGGGAGCGGAGGATGCCATCATCTATATGCTACACTGATCCCTGTCTCACTTGGACAGAGGCAGTGGTGCTGTAAGAATTATGTTTCTAGACTTCTCTAGTGCCTTCAACACAATCCAACCTCTGCTCCTTAGGGACAAGCTGACAGAGATGGGATTAGATTCATACCTAGTGGCATGGATCGTGGACTATCTTAAAGACAGACCTCAGTATGTGCGTCTTGGGAACTGCACGTCTGACATTGTGGTCAGCAACACAGGAGCGCCACAAGGGACTGTACTTTCTCCGGTCCTGTTCAGCCTATATACATCGGACTTCCAATACAACTCGGAGTCCTGCCATGTGCAAAAGTTCACTGATGACACTGCTATCATGGGCTGCATCAGGAATGGGCTGGAGGATGAGTACAGGGACCTAATCAATGACTTTGTTAAATGGTGCGACTCAAACCACCTACAACTGAACACCAGCAAAACCAAGGAGCTGGTGGTGGATTTTAGGAGGCCCAGACCCCTCATGGACCCCGTGATCATCAAAGGTGACTGTGTACAGATGGTGCAGACCTATAAATATCTGGGAGTGCAGCTGGATGATAAATTAGACTGGACTGCCAATACTGATGCACTGTGCAAGAAAGGACAGAGCCGACTATACTTCCTTGGAAGGCTGGCGTCCTTCAACGTGATTAAAGTGGATTTTTCTAGATTAAAGTTGACATTTCATGCTTTTTTCCCACTGTGTGCCTATTTTTTTTGTCTGTACCCTAATAAGCTTTCATATGACACTCAGACAGTGGGCTATGACTTGCCTTTTCACGCCAACTTTGATATGTGACTTCTTTTTTATTTCGGGCACTGTGCGACTTTGTGAACTTGAGCTTTTGAGTTTCTCCGACACTATGTCACTCGATCAACTTCCTTTTGTTGATTATACCACTGTTTAAACCAACAAATAGAACGTTTTTCCTTTGCCTCCACTTGGTATTCGCTGAAATTCTTATATTTTCCCCCATGCTTTTCCCATTGTCTTTTCACAGAAGGCTATTTATATCGATTTGCATATTCAAAGAGGCGTAATTCTGGGAGGAATTGGGGCGAGACAGAAGGCGCGTGCACGTGCGTTACTTTTCACGCTGATCGGGATTTATGTAGTGGAAGAACATGAAAGTTTGCGTGCGCACAGATTCCTACATCTGGATTTTTCTGTGCGTACGCACATTCCCGCTTTTGTGCTTACACCATGTTATAGTGTGAGTTGTACGCACGGCCTTATACATGAGGCCCCAGATCAGCAGGCAAAAGACTTGTAGGGAATAGAAGTTCAAACGAGAGTGGCCAACACATTCCCAGCGTTTTGATCTATTGGGCAGAGTTTGGCATTGGTTAAAAACCAGGGGAAAATGATTCTAATAAAGTCATCAAGGTCATGGCGTATGACCTAAATACCCTCCCTGACTTCTTTGCCTGCTGAGGTGACAGCCAAACTATGGACACCCTCATAGCAGCCCTCAAGCGACACCAAACTGCTTTGCAAGTTGAGTGCAGAGAATAGCCTGCTGATTGCCACCAACTCCAGATGGGATGTTTCACCATACCTAAGCCTATCTGCTGCAAGGCTAAACCACTGGTTGGACCTAAGGAGAAACCCACACCCCTCCTCCACTGTTACAAGTTCTATTGTTGCTCACAGTTTTGTGCTCTCACGACAGTGGGAAACAGGTACGACGAGTCTAAGCTGCATTCACAGGGAAACTTGTTGTTACAGGTCTGCCTCTTATATAATCCACCTATCAGGGGTAACTCATATGATTAGAGTGACTGTTACACACAGTCCACCCTACCCTGTAATACTGGGGAGAGACTGGTCAGAAAAGAAAAGCTGAGGAGCACAAACCACTTCAGAAAAAAACACAGAAAATCTGTCTGAAGCTGTCTCCACACCGTGTTCCCAATCAAGAAGACGTGGCTAATCAGTATGACACAGGCAACGAGGCGTTGACTTGTTCCGAAAGCCTCTATGGAGGAGGAAGTTGAATCGTCACAGCCCTTCGCCACATGTATTGGAGTCACCACTGATCCTCCATCTAATTTACATTTTCAATTTCAGCAAATTCCAGCTTCCTTTAAAAGGCAGCAATGGAATAATGATTTTCTAAAGTTTGCCAAGAATTTGGCCAATGCACATCTTATCCTATGCCATCCAGTCCACACTTTGTATTAAAATAATGATTAATTGTATCATGTACCAGAACATAAGGGCAAAGCGAGAGCACTGCTGCTAGTTCTCCACACCTACTGGTGGCAGGTCTGTGAACTAGTTCACACCCATCTCCTAGGCAATCATCTCGGGCTCAGAGAAATCATTAGAGTGGATTAAACTAATTCTTTTGGCCTGGAATAAATAAGGAGGTCCACTGCTTTTGTATGTTCCATTCAGAATGTCAATTGCGGTAGATTCCTTGGAAGAACATGTTCATCTGATTCCCATGCTGCTCATTGACATTCCCTTTGAGTGTATTGGGGTCGATATTGTAGGACCCCATAAGCCATCAGCCTCCTGCCATAAGTATATACTCATGCTGGTGGATTACGCTGCCCTAACCCTTTGGGCTTCAATCCCCTACCTTAATCCTAACCCTATGGGACTACTGGACATTCTAAAAGAAGGATGGAAAGACGAGCCACTCCCTTCCACAAATAGAATATATTGCGCAATTAGGCAATAGATTTTGTAAAATATTTTAAAGGAAAATTTGGAGCATGAGCAATCAGCACAGGCCTTTTTACGTGGCATGATGCTCCTTGAGGTCTGTCCCAGAGACTATGTCATGAATACTCATTGCTACTTCTCATTCTAAATTATTGGCCCATTGGCAGAGACTTACAAAAATACTTACTATAAAATTAAGGGAAGAAAGGGACTGGGTTGATTATTTTGTGAAACAACCAAATTATTGACCTTCCAAACAAGTCTACCATATCAATCAGTTGAAGCCATGGAAGGATAGAGAGCCTGATCCCTACTCCGGACAATCTCGTGCTTTTTTTGCACTAAAAAAATTATTTCAGAACCACTTTAACATAAAAACAATGACAAGAGCTCAAAGCAGTCATCTTGTCTGTCCCAGAAGTGGTAGATGAGAAACCCAGAAGGACCTCTCTGATCGCGGATGACTTCATTACAGGGCCAGGAGTAGTTATTCAAGAAAGCTACCTCCCGGAAGCAAAACATGTAGAAGTGGAGCTTGAGATAAAGCGAATGCTGGACCTTGGTGTGATAGAGGAATGTTTTAGTCCTTGGTCTACTGTAGTCCAATCGTTCTAGTCCCAAAGCTGGATGGAAGCTGGTGCTTCTGCAATTTCTTCCACCAACTTAAACAAGTCTTACAATTTGATGCTTAGCTACTCCACGAGGGGATTGGTAAAGCACAATACTTGACCACTCTTGACACGACTAAAGGGTACTGGTAAATTCCTTTAACAGAGTCCACAAAGGAAAACACAGCATTCAGTACCCATAGTAGCCACTGGCAGCATTGTGTCCTCCCATTCGCATTACATGGGGCTCCAGCGACTTTCCAATATTTGGTGGATAGAATGCTACACCCCTACAACTCCTATAGTACCGCATACCTGAATGACGTTGTCATCTATTCTGGCACCTATGAGGAACAAGTGTGGAATGTTCGTACCATGCTTTTGGCACTAAGCAATGCCATATTTCAGATCAATTCATGGAAATGTTATTTTGGGTTGACAGAGGCCAAATAGTCGGGCTACTTGGTGGGCAGACGTACACTTATGTCCACAGTGTGCTAAGGTTCATGCCTTCATGAAGTTGCCAAGTCTGAAAACCAAGCTGCAAGTGAAAAGTAAAAGGGATACCGTTTTGCCGATGTGCTTGCCTCGCTTGTGTATCCTCGGAGGTGGAGCCCTTACCCCGACTCCACCTCTCACTTCAGGGCCAGACAGACACACACACTTCCATGTGTAGACGTTTATACAGTATCTCACAAAAGTGAGTACACCCCTCACATTTTTGTAAATATTTTATTATATCTTTTCATGGGACAACACTGAAGATATGACAGTGTGTGAGAGCAATAACACCAAATTTAACACACCTGCTCCTCATTCACACCTCAGACCTTGTAACACTAACGAGTCACATGACACCAGGGAGGGAAAATGGCTAATTGGGCACAATTTGGACATTTTTCACTTAGGGGTGTACTCACTTTTGTTGCCAGCGGTTTAGACACTAATGGCTGTGTGTTGAGTTATTTTGAGGGGACAGCAAATTTACACTGTTATACAAGCTGTGTACTCACTACTTTACATAGTATCAAAGTGTCATATCTTCAGTGTTGTCCCATAAAAAGATATAATAAAATATTTACAAAAATGTGAGGGGTGTACTCATTTTTGTGAGATACTGTATATAAGATTAGTAGGGAATGACACGTTAAATTCAAAATATGTCAAAGACAGTGCAACAAAAATGGGATTTAGCATTAGAAAACTGTGTATGGACAGTGCTGACAAAAAAAAAAATACAGCATTGTGATTTCCTGTCTGTAGTAACTCTACAAGTGGATTATGCTTCTTGTGTTAATTTTTCTATCCCTGATCCACTAGTATAACTGAATAGACAAAGCAGGACTGCATTTTCAAAGACTGTAAAAAAGAAAACTATTATTAGCTATTACCATTCTGACTGTAATGAAAAACGACAAAGCAGAAACTCTGGATTAGGACAGTGTGATGGAAATAACTGAAGTAAAAATCGGGCAGCATTGAAACCAAGAAAGCACACACATTACATTAGACATTGCCCAAAACACAGACTTGAAAAACATGCAAAGATCAGAGCTGACCACCAATCACAAAATGAGAAGCCAAACGCACTCTTCTCGATGAGATTCTCTTGACCTTCATTATGAAGTTCAACACTATGACTGAAAGCAGACTTTCAAAATCAAAGTTCATTACAAAAAATGATGCCATTTGTTGACTTAAAGTAAATCATTTTCTATCTTGTTTATAATGAAAGGGTTTGAAAGTGCTGCACAGATGCATTATGTGCACATATAGCATGACAGGCACACAGGCTTCCTGATATATTGTGAGTATAAAAGCAATCACCCTACAGAGAGATCAACAAGCTAAAACATACCTGTCATACCAGTTTACAAATGAAAGATCTTATGTTACATTGTTTCTCTACCACTTTAATGCAGGGTTTTATGACATTTGGCCTTGATACACTTCTGCTTTGAACTATGAGCTTGTTTAGTCCTTTAGCTTACATTGGTATTTCCTAGACATTAGTGAATTAAACCCTTCTCTGAGCAGACAATTCTTCTTAAACTGCACCAACACAATACCTCTGCCTTGCTTGTTCAAGTATTCTGACCTACTCAGTTATGTATGTTCAAATTTATTATAAGGTGTAGAGTACAGTGGAATTTCAACTTCCATGTTTAATGACATACAACACATTACCACTCTCTGGCAGCATGATCAGCAAGTATTAGTAGTCAAACATGGATCTTACTCTCAAGGTATTCCTTTACTAAAGGGACACTGGGCAATCAATGCAATAAACATGGTATAGGACAGCACTTAAACATCATAGCCCAAGCATAAACACTGAGAAACTCCTCTGGTAATCTAATCTCAAGTGAAGCACTCATAACTTGTATAAATAATTCAAAATTGGTCCCTACAGTTGGACTCCTGGGCTCTGATGGAAGCTATCCAGCTCTGCAATTTGACAAAAAATAACAAAACATTCTTCAGGTTTACACAGAAATATATATAAAAAAAAATTTTTACTTTATTGGAACTTTTACAACCATCATTTTAACTGGAAATAAATCTAAGGTAAAATACATAAGGTCAGATATCTCTCCTCATAAATTAGGGAAGAGGGATTTTCCACTGTTTTAGTTTGTTCTTCTCAATGCATGTTCTTCTCTCTTGATGTATGTCAAAAAGCACATGCTTCAGAATGACACCAGAGGTTTCAGGTTGTTAATTCAAACCAAGAAGGTGGCATAGAATGGCTGCTCATTGTGGGGAGGTCCTGAGAGGATTAAAAGAATAAAAGGCAGTCTGAGGGACTGTTCACTTACATCTAATGCAGAAGAAAGAACTCGGCATGAAAAACACTACCTGCTATAGAAATGATCTTTAAAAATAAGTTACTGAACTTTTAAATAATATATTTAAAAATATATATTTTAACAGGAGATGCCTAAATAAATAATTTAGATAGATAGATAGATAGATAGATAGATAGATAGATAGATAGATAGATAGATAGATAGATAGATAGATAGATAGATAGATACTTTATTAATCCCAAGGGGAAATTCACATACTCCAGCAGCAGCATACTGATAAAAAAAAAAACAAAACAATATTAAAGAGTAATAAAAATGTAGGTAAAAACAGACTAACTTTGAATAATGTTAACGTTTAACCCCCCCCCCCCCCCCCCCCAATACTCGGGTGGAATTGAAGAGTCGCATAGTTTGGCGGAGGAACAATCTCCTCAGTCTGTCAGTGGAGCAGGACAGTGACAGCAGTCTTGTTGCTGAAGCTGCTCCTCTGTCTGAAGATGACACTGTTCAGTGGATGCAGTGGATTCTTCACAATTGATTGGAGCCTGCTGAGCGCCCGTTGCTCTGCCACGGATGTCAAACTGTCCAGCTCCATGCCTACAATAGAGCCTGCCTTCCTCTTTCCTTCTTAATGCTGCCTCCCCAGCACACCACTGCGTAGAAGAGGGCACTCGCCACAACCGTCTGATAGAACATCTGCAGCATCTTATTGCAGATGTTGAAGGACGCCAGTCTTCTAAGGAAGTATAGCCGGCTCTGTCCTTTCTTGCACAGAGAATCAGTATTGGCAGTCCAGTCCAATTTATCATCCAGCTGCACTCCCAGGTATTTATAGGTCTCTACCTTCTGCACACAGTCAACTCTGATGATCACGGGGTCCATGAGGGGTCTGGGCCTCCTAAAATCCACCACCAGCTCCTTGGTTTTGCAGGTGTTCAGGTGTAGGTGGTTTGAGTTGCACCATTTAACAAAGTCCTTGATGAGGTTCCTATACTCCTCCTCCTGCCCACTCCTGATGCAGCCCATGATAGCAGTGTTGTCAGCGAACTTTTGCATGTGGCAGGACTCCGAGTTGTACTGGAAGTCCAATGTATATAGGCTGAACAGGACCGGAGAAAGTACAGTCCCCTGCGGCGCTCCTGTGTTGCTGACCACAATGTCAGATCTGCAGTTCCCAAGACGCACATACTGAGGTCTGTTTGTAAGATAGTCCACGATCCATGCCACTAGGTATGAATCTACTCCCATCTCTGTCAGCTTGTCCCTAAGGAGCAGAGGTTGGATGGTGTTGAAGGCGCTGTTTTTGTCCCCCAAAGGGGAAATTAAGAATTTGCAGATGCAGAAGTTAAATATATAACATTCCCCACCCCCAAGCAACACACTTACAATCTTTTGGCTTGGATAATGATAAGAGAACTGTTGCCGTTTAAGAACAGGCCTGTAGGTGAGAGTATGATGGATCAGCTTGTGGTCAGAGCTGCCCAGTTGTTCTGCAGGTTTATATTTTAAGTAATTTAACATTTAAGCAAAGCATTTCCAGCTTGTTGTGTCCATGAATGGAACATGACATAAACTGATGGAAATCTGTCATTGGTCCTTCTAGAGTTTACCAGGTTGAAGTCACCACAATTCCCATTTCAGAATGATTCATCATTCAAGTGTTAGTAATAATTTGTGTTGCTGAATCCATGTTTGCAGAGGGACGAATTATAAACATTAATCAGGATGATGCAACTTATTTCCCTAGGTAGTAACATGGATGAATTCCCACATTTAGGATTTTAATGTCTGGGATGAGAAAAAGAGAGGTTCAACAAACCTTCAATGATGAATCAGAACTTTGGATGACGTTTTCCCTTGCCCGGATGCGGGTCACCGGGGCCACCCTCTGGAGCCAAGCCTGGAGGTGGGGCTCGATGGCGAGCGCCTGGTGGCCGGGCTGGAACCGATGGGGCTTGGCCGGGCACAGCCCGAAGAGGCAACGTGGGTCCCCCTTCCCATGGGTTCACCATCTATGGGAGGGGCCAAGGAGGCCGGGCTGGCTCTTGGGACGTGGAATGTCACCTCTCTGAAGGGTAAGGAGCCTGAGCTACTGCGCGAGGTTTGAGAGGTTGAGATATAGTCAGACTCACCTTGACGCACAACTTGGACTCTGGAACCAATCTCCTTGAGAGGGGGTGGACTCTCTACCACTCTGGAGTTGCCCCCGGTGAGAGGCGCCGAGCGGGTGTGGGCATACTTATTGCCCCCGACTTGGAGACTGTTCATTGGGGTTTACCCCAGTGGATGAGAGGGTAGCCTCCCTCTGCCTTCGGGTGGGGGGACGGGTCCTAGCTGTTGTTTGGCAAACAGCAGTTTGGAGTACCCACCCTTTTTGGAGTCCCTGTAGGGGGTGCTAGAGGGCATACCTTCTAGGGACTCCCTCGTTCTGCTGGGAGACTTCAATGCTCACGTGGGCAATGACAGTGAGACCTGGAAGGGTGTGATTGGGAGGAATGCCCCCCCCGATCTGAACCCAAGTGGTGTTTTGTTATTGGACTGCTGTGCTCATCACTGATTGTCCATAACAAACACCATGTTCAAGCATAAGGGGGTCCATATGTGCACTTGGCACCAGGACACCCTAGGCCTCAGTTCAATGATTGACTTTGTGGTCGTGTTGTCGGACCTGCGGCCACATGTCTTGGACACGCGGGTGAAGAGAGGGGCGGAGCTGTCAACTGATCACCACCTGGTGGTGAGTAGGCTTTGATGGTGGGGGAGGATGCCGGTCAGGCCTGGTAGGCCCAAACGTGTTGTGAGGGTCTGCTGGGAATGTCTGGCAGAGCCCTGTCAGATGTAGCTTCAACTCCCACCTCCAGCAGAGCTTCGACCACATCCCGAGGGAGGTGGGGGACATCGAGTCTGAATGGGCCATGTTCTGTGCCTCTATTGTTGAGGCGGCTGACCGGAGCTGTGGCCGTAAGGTGGTCGGTGCCTGTCGTGGCAGCAATCCCCGAACCCATTGGTGGACACCGGCGGTGAGGGATGGCGTCAGGCTGAAGAAGAAGTCCTACAGGACCTTTTTGTTAAGCAGAAATTCTCTTTAAGAAGGGGGACCGGAGGGTGTGTTCCAACTACAGAGGGATCACACTCCTCAGCCTCCCTGGAATATAGTCTATTTGGGGGTCCTGGAGAGGAGGGTCCGTCGGATAGTCGAACCTCAGATTCAGGAAGAACAGTGTGGTTTTCGTCCTGGTCACGGAACAGTGGACCAGTTCTACACCCTTAGCAGTGTCCTGGAGGGTGCATGGGAGTTTGCCCAACCAGTCTACATGTGTTTTGTGGACTTAGAAAAGGTGTTTGACCGTGTCCCTCAGGGAATCCTGTGGGGGTACTCCGAGAGTATGGGGTACCGGACCCCCTGATAAGGGCTGTTCAGTCCCTGTACGATCGATCCTGGAGGGTGCATGGGAGTTTGCCCAACCAGTCTACATGTGTTTTGTGGACTTAGAAAAGGTGTTTGACCGTGTCCCTCAGGGAATCCTGTGGGGGTACTCCGAGAGTATGGGGTACCGGACCCCCTGATAAGGGCTGTTCAGTCCCTGTACGATCGATGTCAGAGCTTGGTCCACTTTGCTGGCAGTAAGTCAAATCCATTTCCAGTGAGAGTTGGACTCCGCCAGGGCAGCCCTTTGTCACCGATTCTGTTCACAACTTTTATGGACAGAATTTCTAGGCGCAACCAGGGCATTGAGGGGGTCCGGTTTGGTGGACTCAGGATTGGGTCACTGCTTTTTGCAGATGATGTTGTCCTGTTTGCTTTATTAGGCCGTGATCTTCAGCTCTCTCTGGATCGGTTCGCAGCCGAGTGTGAAGCGGCTGGGATGGGAATCGGCACCTCCAAATCCGAGACCATGGTCTTCAGCCGGAAAAGAGTGGAGTGCCCTCTCAGGGTTGTGAGCGAGATCCTGCCCCAAGTGGAGGAGTTCAAGTATCTCGGGATCATGTTCACGAGTGAGGGAAGAATGGAGCGTGAGATCAACAGGCGGATTGGAGCGGCATCCGCAGTGATGCAGGCTCTGCATCGGTCTGTTGTGGTGAAAAAAGAGCTGAGCCGCAAGGCAAAGCTCTCATTTTACCAGTCGATCTATGTTCCTACCCTCACCTATGGTCATGAGCTATTTGTAGTGACCGAAAGAACGAGATCGCGAATACAAGCGGGCTGAAACGAGTTTCCTCTGCAGGGTGTCTGGGCTTTCCCTTAAAGACAGGGTGAGAAGCTCAGTCATTCGGGAGGGGCTCAGAGTAGAGCCGCTGCTCCTCCGCATCGAGAGGAGTCAGATGAGGTGGCTCGGGCATCTGATCAGGATGTCTCCTGGACGCCTCCCTGGTGAGGTGTTCTGGGCACGTCTAACCGGGAGGAGGCCCTGGGGAAGACCCAGGACACGCTGGAGGGACTACAGTGCATCCGGAAAGTATTCACAGCGCATCACTTTTTCCACCTTTTGTTATGTTACAGCCTTATTCCAAAATGGATTAAATTAATTTTTTTCCTCAGAATTCTACACAAACCACCCCATAATGACAACGTCAAAAAGTTTACTTGAGGTTTTTGCAAATTTATTAAAAATAAAAAAACTGAGAAATCAAATGTACATAAGTATTTACAGCCTTTGCACAATACTTTGTCGATGCACCTTTGGCAGCAATTACAGCCTCAAGTCTTGTTGAATATGATGCCACAAGCTTGGCACACCTATCCTTGGCCAGTTTCACCCATTCCTCTTTGCAGCACCTCTCAAGCTCCATCAGGTTGGATGGGAAGCGTCGGTGCACAGCCATTTTAAGATCTCTCCAGAGATGTTCAATCGGATTCAGGTCTAGGCTCTGGCTGGGCCACTCAAGGACATTCACAGAGTTGTCCTGAAGCCACCTCTTTGATATCTTGGCTGTGTGCTTAGGATCGTTGTCCTTGTGAAAGATGAACCGTCGCCCCAGTCTGAGGTCAAGTGCGCTGTGGAGCAGGTTTTCATCCAGGAAGTCTCTGTACATTGCTGCAGTCATCTTTCCCTTTATCCTGACTAGTCTCCCAGTTCCTGCTGCTGAAAAACATCCTCACAGCATGATGCTGCCACCACCATGCTTCACTGTAGGGATGGTGCCAGGTTTCCCCCAAATGTGACGCATGGCATTCACACCAAAGAGTTCAATCTTTGTCTCATCAGACCAGAGAATTTTCTTTCTCATGGTCTGAGAGTCCTTCAGGTGCCTTTTGGCAAACTCCAGGCGGGCTGCCATGTGCCTTTTACTAAGGAGTGGCTTCCGTCTGGCCACTCTAACATACAGGCCTGATTGGTGGATTTCTGCAGAGATGGTTGTCCTTCTAGAAGGTTCTCCTCTCTCCACAGAGGACCTCTGGAGCTCTGACAGAGTGACCATCGGGTTCTTGGTCATCTCCCTAACTAAGGCCCTTCTCCCCTGATCGCTCAGTTTAGATGGCCGGCCAGCTCTAGGAGGAGTCCTGGTGGTTTCGAACTTCTTCCACTTACAGATGATGGAGGCCACTGCGCTCATTGGGACCTTCAAAGCAGCATAAATTTTTCTGTAACCTTCCCCAGATTTGTGCCTCAAGACAATCCTGTCTCGGAGGTCTACAGATAATTCCTTTGACTTCATGCTTGGTTTGTGCTCTGACATGAACTGTCAACTGTGGGACCTTATATAGACAGGTGTGTGCCTTTCCAAATCATGTCCAATCAACTGAATTTACCACAGGTGGACTCCAATTAAGCTGCAGAAACATCTCAAGGATGATCAGGGGAAACAGGATGCATCTGAGCTCAATTTTGAGCTTCCTGGCAAACTCTGTGAATACTTATGTACATGTGCTTTCTCAATTTTTTTATTTTTAATAAATTTGCAAAAACCTCAAGTAAACTTTTTTCACGTTGTCATTATGGGGTGTTGTGTGTAGAATTCTGAGGAAAAAAAATGAATCCATTTTGGAATAAACCTGTAACATAACAAAATGCGGAAAAAGTGATGCGCTGTGAATACTTTTCGGCTGCACTGTATGCCTCTCGGCTGGCCTGGGAACGCCTTGGGATTCTCCCGGAAGAGCCAGAAGTGGCCAGGGAGAGGGAAGTCTGGGTTTCTCTGCTCAAGCTGCTGCCCCCGTGACCCGATCTCGGATAAGCGGAAGAGGATGGATATCTGCATTAAACATTTCAGCTTTAACTATATTGTACAGTGATCCCTCGCTATATCGCGCTTCGTCTTTCGTGGCTTCACTCCATCGCGGATTTTAAATGTAAGCATATGTGAATATATATCGCGGATTTTTCACTGCTTCGCGGATGTCTGCGGTCTACAGTACGTGTGCTTCCTCAGTTGATTTGCCCATTTGAATTCAAACAAGGGACGCATTTGAATTCAAACAAGGGACGCTATTGGCGGATGGCTGAGAAGCTACCCAATCAGAGCCTTCGGTTAAGTTCCTGTGTGCTGCTGATTGGCTCAGCGACGGAGTGCTGCATTAACCAGGAAGTCTAATCTCACTCATTCAACATTAACGCATGTTACTGCTACTGCTGCAGGATCCGTGTACAAGCGCCAACAGAAGATGCAAATGATTGCAGAAAAGGTAAAAGTTTTGGATATGTTGAAGGAAGGAAACAGCTACACCGCTGCAGGACTCCATTACAGCATCAATGAGTCCACGATTCTTTTTATTTAAAAAGGAGGAAAAGCATATAAGATCTATGGCCGCAGTGTCCTTTAACCAGGGTGCAAAACGAGTTGCAAGTGGACGTGATAAGGCAGTAGTCTGGATGGAATCTGCTTTAGTGATTTGGATTGAAGAGTGATGGAAGAAGTACAACGGCGGTGCTAAACAGTCGCCTGAAGAGGCTCCTTTAGAAGAGCTGTAACGCTATCCTTTGTAGTGCAGTAAAATTAAACTCATCGTTATCGGACAAGTCGTCGTGCCATTGTTGGTGAGTAACCATAATTAATTATTTACGTTCAGTACTTATTACATGTACATAGTTTAGTGTCACTGTATACAATTTTTCTTGCATTGTACGTATTTATTGCTGGTGGCCTGTCTGTCGTAATGGCTGTAACATATGTGATATCGGAGACGCTCTTTATCTTTAAAATAATATTTAGGTTTTACTGTATGTAAACTGTGTTTACATACATAATTTCAACGAATCTTACCTAATATCTAAGAGAATAGAAAGGGTTTATGCTGTATAATTGTGCGTGAAATGTTTATAATAGTGTGGGAGAGTTTATAAGGGCTTAAAATATATAAAAATAACCATATAAACATGGTTTCTACTTCGCGGATTTTCTTATTTCGCGGGTGGCTCTGGAACGCAACCCCCGCGATGGAGGAGGGATTATTGTACTTACTTTTACATCATTGCTTCCTTACAGATGTCCAGTCCCCCTCCAACCTTTTTTTCATTCCATCCGATTGTGTAGTACTAGGGTGTTGTACCGTGTTAGCCATTATGAATGTAGAGAAAAGCCAAGCAAAATGACACCTTTTATTGGCTAACTAAAAAGATTACAATATGCAAGCTTTCGAGGCAACTCGGGCCCCTTCTTCGGGCAAGATGTAATACAGAGAATGGAGTTCCCTATGTTTATATACACACTCTAGGACAAGAAACAACATTGGTAAATCTTTAAATGAGAAATTTTAAATGTAAAAAATTAATAGATTCATTCAGGCTAAGGTTAATTTAACAAGAGAGAAAAGAACAATGTATTGTCAAGATCTCTGGATAAGATAACTGTCCAACAAAGTCTTTTGAAGTTTGTAATGTGTTTTTTCAAAACAATGTAGATCTGTAGACAGGTTGTCTGTCATTCTGAGAGATGTAAACAATCCTCATATCTGTCCATAAAACTCGTCTCTATTCAATCCATGTTGTAAATTATCCATCCATTTTCCAACCCGCTGAATCCGAACACAGGGTTTTACCATGAGTTTAACTTCCCATTCTTTTTCTCTCTTGCTCTGTTTTGAAGTTGCCCATAAGCACTGTGACTTTAAAGTCCCTCTCACAGTGTCCATGGCTGTTGAAGTGGGCCGCTACAGGAACATCTGTGTTGCCATGTTTAATGTGGAACCTGTGTAAATTCATTCTCTGGCGGAGTGTTTGTCCAGTTTCTCCCACATAGAGTGCAGTGTCAGGACATTTCATGCAGAAAATTAGGTAGACTACATTAGATGATCTGCAGGAAAATGATCCCTTTATGTGATGTTCAAGTCGGCAGTGTGGTATAACTATACGGTCTGTATCATAGATGTGGGCACATGTTTTGCATCTTTTCTGTAGGCATGGAGATGTGCCATTTTCTGTTGGTTCACTTAGGGAGCGTCGGACAATTAGTTGTTGAAGGTTTGGTGGTTGTCTGTATGCCAGGAGGGGAGTTTCAGGAAATACATTTTTCAGTGTTTGGTCATTGTTTAGTATTGGCTGAAGTTCTTTTATAATTTTTTGAAGTGTTTCAAGATGTGGGTTGTAGGTGACAACAAGGGGATTGCGGTTCTTGTTGTCTTTGTTTTTATATTCCAGAAGGTTGTCTCTGGGTATGGCAGTAGCTCTTTTTATTTGAGTGTCTGTTGTTTTGGGGGTGTAACCTTGTCTGATGAAACCTTGTCTGAGCTCCTGCAGTTGTTGATCCCGGTCTGTCGGGTCTGAGCAAATACAATTGTACCGTATTGCCTGGCTGAAAATAATGGAGCGCCTTATATGCTTGGGGTGGAAGCTATCACTTTTCAGGTAGGTCCGTCTGTCCGTCGGTTTGTGAAAAACAGAAGTTACAAGAGTGTTGTCTTTCAGTTGAACGGTGGTGTCAAGGAAGCGGACTTCTGTTTTTGAGTAATTCAGCTTCAGCTTTATGTTGGGGTGAAAACAATTATATTCATTATGAAAATGAATCTGATTGTGTCAAATGAAACACACCCAACACAAAAATAGCACCTAGAAGAAATTTAACCCAGTTCTCCACAATATAAAAAAATATTCTGTTCTGAATTTTTTCCATCATATGGAACAACACTGTGTTTTATTTGAGTGAGCACCCAACACCAGTCACAACACACATTCAGAAAGAAAATAACAACAAGAGCTAGTGAATAAATCAATGTATGAACATGAAGAAAGGTTAGGTATGTAGTAGAATAGCCTACCAGTAATTGTGTTGTTTACTCAAAGAAATAAATGAATAAGACCAAAAACAAAATTATTTAATTTAATATCACAGTATGTTTGTGATTCAGTGGTACACCAAGAAATGACAAACAGGAGCAACCATTGTTACACCAAAGGAAATCTGGCTAGCAAAACACACTTATTAGAGAGTTTACAGTTATTTTTTTTTCCTATTTGAATTGGAAACCTTAAACATATCACAGTACTATATTACTATGCTATACCAGGATTATTAATAATTGTCTGTGTTGTTCAGTACTCCTGTATTCCATTAACAAAATATGTGATTTTTGTCTTTTGAAGTTACATAGGCAGACAGATCTAGAGAGGTAGCTTATTTAATAATATTATAAAGTACAAAATCTGCCCCCAAGAATCACTTTTCAAACTACATTTGAAAGTTGACAAAATGTGCACATCTGCAGAAAAAAGTGTTTAATATCACTGACTAAAAGCATTTCATTAAAAACAGATCCATTTGTGGTTAAGGATGACAACTATATGGATACATCTCAGATTTCAGGCACTTAATAAAGGTGTGATTGTATCAAACAAATTAAGCAAACACAGCATGAATCAGTAATAATCACACTTTCTTCACAATGCCTTAATACAGCAGTGTTTTTGTCTATAATACAAATATTGGTCAAGATAATTCAGTTTGTGTGGACCTCAATTAAGCACAAGCTGTTATAAACTAGATCGATCATATGCTAAAATCCTACCATTCCATATATTAACATGCACATAGTACAGTCATTACTTGAACCTGAACAATTTCTTCTGACTAATGTTAAACCCAACTAGTCATTTGTAAATCACTGCTGCGTAAACCAGACTTTTCAATCAATTTTTCAAAGTCATCCTATTTTGCAATTTATCCATATTACTAACCGAGAATGCTAAACCGGATGATGGACGCAGGCACATCCGGCAATGGGCCGTAGCTGCAAAAAGACGTACTGCGCAGGTGCAAAAAGAGTCCGCGAGAGTCGGCTGAGGAGCCGAGAAAGGCGGACAAAAGAGGGCGAGAGAGGCGGATGAGGGGCCGCAAGAGGCGGACAAGACCACAGAAAAAAGGAGTGAGCACAGGAAAAATGGAGAAATGAGGAAACGCAGGCAAAGCACGAAACACATTGCACACGAGACTAGACCCAAAAAAAAAAAAAAAAAAAAAGAGGCTCGCGCACAACAGCAAGGCACCACCCCCCCTACAGGCACCGGACGGGACACACACCAAGAGGGGGATTCAACAAGCCCATGGAACACAAAAAAAAGAACACAAAACCACCCCACAGACCCTACAAGCAAGGGACGGGACACACACAAACAGGGGGATTCAACAAGACACAGGAACACAAAAAGAAAGAAGACGCTCGCGCGACAACAATCCTCAACCCCCCCCCACACACACACACATCCATAAGAAGTGACACCCAAAGCCACATATTCTAAAGTGAACATCAACACCTTCACACTAGACAGCATAGGTGTCAGCATTGGTGGATCTCCTTACAATAAAGCACTATTAACCGTTCAACTGCAGAAAAGGAAACATATTAACAGTGACTGCGATCCTCCTTAATACTTATCCATATTTCGCATGCTGAGAAAGAAACAAGTCATGAATACACGGTCACGGGTACAAAACGAAAAGGAAAGGATAACAGGAACAAACACACGAACACGAAAGAAACAACAAAATAGACGGCTATGCAGCATAGGTGGATCTCATTACAATAAGGCACTATTAAACGTTCAACCGCAGAAAAGGCTCCATATTAACAGTGAGTGCAATACTCCTTATTACTTATCCATATTTCTAAAAGAAAAAATGACTCGACTCCAAAAACGCAAAGCTCAACTAAAGCTTCTAACTAACGATGTACCTAAAAGTAAAAACTTTATGAACTGCATTAGATCCTACAATAGTTCATTTAATATGCACAAATCTACATCCTAGATCCACATGACGCAAACTATCAATCAAAGTGCTGCATCGCAACAGGCACGGATTCAAAACGAAACACCTCCCGTCTCAGACATACGTTAATGGCAGCGAAGGCTACAACGGGCTTCTCACACAGCACAGGCAAATCGATTACAGCTCCAAAACAACACGTCCCAAATACTACACATGCAACAACGCGCCTCTCAAACGACACAAGCAAAACATACACCAGGAAAATTCATTCGGATTAATGAATGTCATTTGCAATCATTGTCATTCAGTTCACTTCCCTGAAGAAACAACTGGCAATACAAGTTATACATTTACACGTTGTTGTCAAAAGGGTCAAATTACACTGCCTTCTTTACATTCATATACTGAATATCTACAGAAGCTTATAACTGACGATGTACCTGAAAGTGAAATCTTTATCAACTACATTAGATCCTACAAATCGGAATCCACTATGAACATTAACGGTGGCACTGCACGTGACATCCGTCTTGAAAAAATGTTGTTTATTGATGAATGTTCAATGGCATGAACAAACGTTTATGAATAATAATATTCGATTTGGAGGAAAGGTACTTTTATGAGGAGGAGATTTTAGACAGTGATTAGCTATTCTTCCAGATGCCATGCACTCAGCTATTGTTCAGTGCACCTTAAAATACGCAGACAATTGGCATTGCTTTCAAAAGATACAGTTAGTAAAAAAGATACGATGTCCAGAACCAGATCATAACAATTGCTTATTACAACTGAGAGATGGTACACTCACCAATACAGATGGACTTCAGCCACATATTATTACAATTCCTCAAGCCTTTATCTGCGACAACTTAGTTACAGACAGATTTGGAACAGCAATCTCATTAGACCAAATGCCCCTTTTAACACGACGCACTATATTATGTCCAAAAAATATTAATGTGGAAAACATAAATACCCAAGTCATTCCATTACATCCTGGAAAGACACAACTCTTTCTAAGCTCTGACAAACTTGACTCTGATCACAACAATAACCATCTTAAATGACCTTACAAGTTCTGAGCTGGAATTACCTTTTACACTTAAACGGCGTGTATAAAGAAATTTTCAAATAAACCTTTACACTGTGCCACACACTTTATTATTGTTTGCTTTCTATTTGCATCATCTACACTGTCACACTATTCTATATCTCATTCATACATCACGCTCTTTGTCATTCCCAACACCAGGGGTTGGCGAGCGAAGCGAGCAGGGGGCGGAGCCCCCTAGTCATTATCTAAGAAAATTAGCAAATATGTACAGGTCATTCTATTTGTTGTCTTAGGCACAGAAAGTGTATCTAATCTTTAAACTGAAGACTTTCTGCTTTTGTGTTTTAAATTCCAGTAGGATCAATAACAAAGAACAGTCAGCATGGAAACATTAATAATCCTACAAAAAGCTGACAATAATTAAAGTTAAATCAGAGCCAGTCAATCCATTAGGTGACATAGATGGCCACCTTGGGTGCTGTTTATGAAAGTTAAGGGGCATATTCCAGACACCGATGGGCTCTGTTTTGGTAGCTCAATAGATGTGTGCTGTAGACAAATGGGGGCCGGGGGGGGGGGAGGTTAGGAGATTATCCACCCATTGCCCCACCTCCAGGTTCTTGAGGTCTAATAGTACTGAACACCTTATGGACACTGATGGGTGCTGTTTAGATAACTCAATCAACACATGCTCTGGACCTCTCCACCCAACTAGGGCTCCATATAGGCTTTGATCAGCACAGAGTTCAATAAACATGCTTGCTAAAGGGAAATTCCCACAATTATCTTCAGTTAAGTAATACACTATACCTACATATCCTTAATGCATTGGCTGCTTAAGAAGAAAGTAAAATTGTATCATGCAACCCCAACGGAATGGATACACACCATGTGAACTGAAAATACACACCACGTAATCTGAAAGAAATAATAGTCATTTTACACAATATGAAATATTTGTGTGAAGAAAATCTTAATATATTTCGAGTTTTTACTTTGTTTTCGTAATGATGGTTTTAACTGACCTAGAAGATTTTCTCTTTTACTTTTTTTGTTTTTGTAAGTACTAGAAATTATGTAGTGTATAGTTAAACATCAGATAATCCATACTGTAAAATGAGAATAGCAAATTTTTCTCTTTTTCAGATAACTGCAACATGTATTCTTTAACTATTGAAAAACTAGTCTTTTCATCAGTTGGATGTCTATCTTTAAAAGAAGGGAACTTCAAAAATGTTGGGGCACCAATTGACCTGAGAATGTAGTTGGCATCATCTTCCAGTGTTTCGAACTTCCCAATAAAATCGTAATTTATAAAGCAGGGGAAGCAGAGCTTGTTAATAGTGTTCCAATGTGTATCTATTATTGCAGCAGGAGACAAACCCAAAATATATTGCACAAACTCCTTAAATGTCACACCAGATCCAGAGTTAAGAGCTTCTTGAGTAGCATTCTTTCTATACTTTTTAATTATAATTTTCCCATATTGAGGGTGGTAGTATGAATTGGGATGTTCAAATTTGTCCCTAAAGGCTGACACAAGTCTTTCCATGGGATCCCGCACTACTATAATTTTGGTAAAAGAATTAAGGCGTTGCTGAATTCCGCTGATATTAAAACTGCTCAGCCTCTGAAGATGCTTTCCATAGTGGACGTCCTTGTGGACAATCTGCGTTGCTGATTGAGCTTTGCCATTCAGAACCATCAGAATTCTTTTCCAGTTGGAACAACCAACTTTAGGAACTTCACAGTAAAGGATCTTGTATTTATCTTCAACATAGATTCTCGACACCATCTGGGACAGGGAGATCCTTTGAGTTTTGCTATTGTTATAAAGTGTGCAGGTGTTCAAAAGAAAACTCTTCCGTTTCTGCTGTCTTTCTTTAAATTCCTTCCACTTCAGTTCACTGGAATATGTAGTATTGGGAGGTTTATATGTAAGCATTGTTGTGAAATGCTGCTGCTCAGCGGGTTGTTTAGTCTTTTCTGATATCTCAGGAAGTGATGCATTTTGGCTTATATCAGAAATCTTTGGACTTGGAATGTGATGACTGGTACTGATCAAACTGTGTAGGTCTTTGTTAAACCAGAAAGTGGTTTCTGCCTGTGTAAAACACATGAAACAGATAATAATGAGACATTCAGTAAAAGTTGAAACATCTTCACACATCATTCCTAAAACTGTCTATGTGAAAAGTAGTTTCATCATGCCTTCATTTTAGTCCTTACTTCCCAATTAGAAAAAAAATAAACAGTAGTTCTTCTTCCTGTAATTAAAGGTTTTAGTTGAAGATTCAAGAGTTAATATGCATATGAAGTCCAAAAAATATATAAAGTAGAAAACTGTTTAACTGTAATAAGCTTTTATATGAAAAACTAGAATCTGTTATCAAACTCATACAACTACAGTCGACCCTTGATATACGACTGGCCTGACATGTGAACAACTTGCTTTACGACCAAAATTTTTGTTTTGAATTACGACCAACATCTTGCGTTACGACCCAAATGCAGTCACGTGTATGCGCTTGTGCGATTGTAAACAAACAGCTGACAGCGTTTATAAGCATCAGTCGGCGCCCAGATACATGTGTTTGTGGATGTAATTTCGGTCATGTGAACTTGCTGAAGCCATGGAAGGAAAGGGATCCTGATCCCACATCTGCTCAGCCCAGCTCATTCTTTGCTCACACAATCAACCTTAATTTCGGTACAGAGTTAAGCTCCAAACAGAGAGAGGAGCTTGAAACAGCTATCCTGTCCATACCGGAGGTGGCGAGTGAATAACCTGGGAGGACCTCTCTGATTGTGCATGACATAGTGACTGCGCCCGGGGTTATAGTTAGAGAGCGGCCCTATCGACTTCCCGAGGCAAAGAAAATAGAAGTGGAGCTTGAAATCAAGCATATGCTGGAACTAGGAGTAATAGAGTAAAGTAATAGTCCAGTCCAGTCATCTTGGTTAATAAGCCTGATGGGAGTTGGAGGTTTTGCAATGACTTCTGTCGGCTTAATCAAGTATCCCAATTTGATGCTTAGCTGATGCCCTGAGTGAATGACCTCCTTGAAAGGCTTGGCTAAGTTAAGTTTTTGACCACATTTGACATGACTAAGGGGCTACTGGCAAATTCCTTTAATGGACTCTGCGAAGGTTAAGACCATGTTTAGTACCCCAGCGGACACTGGCAGTATTGTGTCCTTCCATTCAGGTTACACAGGGCACCTGCGACTTTTCAGCGTCTGGTGAATAAAGTGCTCTGCCCCCATAATGTGTACAGTGCTGCCTATCTGGATGACATTGTCATCTATTCCAGCACATGGAAGGACCACGTACATACAGCAGGTCACTGCAGTTTTACGGACGCTAGGAAAAGGGGGCTTCGAATTAATCCAAAGAAATGTTTCTTCGGATTGAAAGAAGCTAAATATTTGGGCAACCTGGTGGGACGGGGTACGGTAAAACCACAATGTTCGAAGATAGAAGCCATAATATGAACCAAGTGGCAGGTCCAAGCCTTTCTCGGACTAGCCGGGTACTACTGCCGGTTTGTACCCTGGTTTTCAGAGAGAGCGGCGCCCTTGACTGACTTAACAAAGAAGAGGGCTCCTAACAGTGTGGTATGGGATGATACAACGGAGGATGCATTTAGTGACTTAAAATAGGCCCTTACGTCTACACCAATTTTGAAAGCTCCCAATTTCTCTCTTCCTTTCATTCTCCAGACCGATGCTTCGGACACAGGTCTCGTTGCAGTGTTGATCCAAAATGTCGATGGTGTAGAACACCCCGTCATGTACCTCAGTCCGAAACTGTTGGATCAGGAGACCAGGTATGCGCAGCAGTGGAGCGGGAGGCACTTGCAATTAAATGGGCAATTACCCAGTTGAGGTACTACCTCTTGGGTTGGGAATTCACTCTTGTGACGGATCATGCACCCTTCCAGTGGATGGACCTACACAAAGAATTGAATCTTCGGGGCACCAGGTGGTTTCTTGACCTCCAACTATATAAGTATTCGCTTATTCATCATAAGGGCTCTTCATCCCAACGCCAATGCCCTTTGTCGTTCTCAGGACCTCACAGTGCAGGTCGCCCAACCCGATGGGTCTGGGCTAAAGGGGGGGGGGGCAGGGGGGTCATTGTCACACACATGTGAGTAGGAGACAGCTAAAGGGTCTGAGTAAATGTAATACTACACCAGACCAGGGGGTGGCAGAGTGTGCTGACTGTCTCTCTCAGTTTTTTACAGACCATTCCCAGGAAATCTCACCAGGTCCCAGCACCTCTGGTGACGTCACTTCCTGCCCAAGCACCTCTGATGACGTCACTTCCGGTTCTGGCATAGATGACATCATTTCCTTCCCCAGCCCTTAAAACCACCATCTTACCTCCAAGTATTCAGTTCTGTTTTGGACTCAGTCATGTGAACATCTCTGTTCAAACTTTTGTAGCCAGGATATAATGCGCTGTTACCCCGTGAAACCCAACAGACAGATGCAGACACTGGTTTAAAAGCACCAAGAAGTAATTTAATTTTCTTCTCCAAAGTGCCCCAAAGCACCTCCACCACCATAAACAAGCAACTACTATAATAAATGCACACTATTAACCACAATAATTCTCCTCCTCTCCTCCCAGCAGCTCCGTCACTCTCCTTCCCAACTCCGGCTCAGCTTGCTGGGTCTCCCATAGTCCTTTATATAGTCCTTGACCCGGAAGTGCTCCTGTCCTTCTGTTCATGTGAATCAATAGCACGTCCGGGTCAGATGAAGACTCATTTTTCTTCAGCCCAGAAGTACTTCTGTTCTTCCGTCCCCATGACTTGGAAGTACTTCCGGGCTATAGGGAAAATAAAAATCCACGCATCTCCCTGCAATGTTACCCGGCAGCACCCATGGTACCCAGCAGGGCTGTGGAGCCGAACTCCATTTCCCATGGTGCCCTGCGGGAATCTGGGGCACCTCTATGCTGCAGGGGAGATGCCATCTAGCGTCCTGGGTGTGTCGGCCGGGATGAGCTGCCTGCCGTCTATCACAATATATATAGTAAAAATATGAACACATCTATTTGCAATCTTGGTCAAATAAAGACCTACATGTTAATTTAACTTAACTTAAAGCATACACCATCAACTTCCTGTCTTCCTAAGATGTACCAGACAACAGAGGGCCATCAGGAATCTCTGCTTAGTGAGAAAGGATTTATCAAAGCTAATATAATATGAAGTACTGGAAGAACATTGAAAGTTAGTTACAAAATTTAGAATTTGGTATGATGCTGTTCAACATTTAAGTCAATTCATATAACCTAAAATTTGGCTGTTACTTGACTTAAGCCTTTGACATTGCAGAAGACTAAGATTAAACTTGCTGCATACTAGAAGCTTTTCACAAATATAACCACTTTTATTAGCAAATCTAAAAGATGATGTCACATGAACACACAAAGTTGATATTTCTCTGAAAGGCAATTCAGGAAAATATTTGGTATTTACAATGTGTGGAAATTAAGCAAAAGCTAACAAAATCTACAGTAAAATAAAATGTACTAAACAACATACTGTCAAAGGCTAACAGAATAATGTGGGTGCACAAAATGAAAAAAATCAACAGTACACTGCTCCATTGCAAGGAAAGGATGAAAGTCTAACATGGCTGGGATGACTGTGTTATCAGCATTAAGTCTTCTGTTTCTCTGTTCAAAATGCTTTAATGCTAAAAGATTAAAAATTTTAATAAAAAAAAGAGTAGAAAACCTGAACAAGATGTTCTATAAATAGTTTTGTTTGTCTCCATTTTCAGTAATCTATGTGAACAGTGTCCAGTTTATGGGAAAGGCACTGTCCTTTCCTGGGTACAGGCAACAATGTTTATGTTTAGTTCCTATATATTGAACTGTAGTTGCTTTCCACAGACAGATACATTAAAGAGTTATACTGTATGTAATCTGCTCTCTGCAACATGAAACAAGTATCCCAGTTGGGAAACCTTTGCTGCCTATCAGGTTGGAGCCATTCCTGCCTGGTTTTGGAAAACTGCTACCACCCTAATAGTTGACTCTACCATAAACTTGGTCTGAGAATTAAATGATACATTTGAAATTTATCAAGTCAGAATTGTTTCTTCACAATCATTATATATATATATATATATATATATATATATATATATATAAAATTTGCCATATAAAATGTTTTTCGAAAGTGAAGTATTTTTATAAACCTTGTCTGTTCTTGCACCTTACATTGAGGCTGAAAGGTACCAGGGTCCACAGATAAATGAAGAAGCCTTAAAATTTACCAAATATATCCATTTTGAAACAGTAAAGGTTTTAAGAAAACATGCCTTCCGTTTTCATCCTTGTGATAATGAAAAGAAACAAAATAATTATTTTATCAGTTTCTTGTAACTTTTTCTTGAGGTAATAATAAATTTCCTTTTTGCTTGTTAGCTCACAGCCATTATTATAGGTGGAGTTATGACAACCCTAACAAGTCCCCAGCCCCAAACTATATTCAGTTTATTATGTTAAATTTGACTCTGCAATTGTGTTTCTTCAGCGGTTATGTTCAGCCACAGCTTGTAACAACAAACAAACAGACGTGTGCTCAAATTATATGACTTTTCTAAATGGCACTGACTTTTTGTCTGTTACATGCTGTGTTATTTTACGTATCCTACAGAGTAAGATTCATGCCAAGTGGCAGTGCAGCGAAAAGAGAACATAGGTGTTTCATCATACTTTATATAAATAATAAATCTGAAGTGAATGGATTACACTGCATTGGATTTTTAATAAAAGCCTTTTTTGAAATAGCCAAGCTACCTACATGTCACAGTTTCCATAGTGTGTTGAGTGCAAGCATGAAAAAAAATACACAGAAAATGAAAAAAGCAGAATGTGCAATCGAGCAGTGCCATAAAATAATTATCAAATTTTTTAATGTATGACGAGTCACTTTTGCTGAAGATATGGTAATAACTCAGGACATGTTTGAGTGAGTAAACTCACTGACACTCACTGATACCAATCAATCCATAAATTCACAAGAAGAAAATGTAAAAGTCATGCAGACCCTAGTGTTGTGAGGCAGGAATGACAGCTCTGTACTACCTGGAAAGCCTGGCAAGCAACAACAGGGATGGGGGCGGGGGCCTTGGGGATTCACAGATACAGCACTTAAAGAGCACTTTGGACACGTTTCCAAGCTGCTAGAGTCCACTGGCCCTGACGCATAGCAACTGGTGAATCTTAGGGGTTGCCCCTGGCCTTGGATTGGTTCATAGAGCTGGGGGAAGACTGGAATACAGGTTGACTCTGACCCTGGGTGAGCAGAGTGAGGCTGAGTCAGATGTCATGTATAAGCGAGGATCAAAGCAGCTGGGAATATGTGTCACCTCCAAACATGTAGGCAGCAATATTCTATAATGTCAGTAACTGCACTGGGCGATGACTTTTCCTGAGAGGTCACCATGGAGAAAGATGAGCAGTGGAATAAAGAGCACAGCCAGTCTCCTTTTATAATAGCTGAAATGGCATAACAATGGTTTGATTTTTGTTTGTGTTTTCTATTCTGAAAACAAAATGAATATTCATTTTGCAATATGTACTGTATGTAATCCGAATCCGTGGAATACCACCTGATAACATTTTTCACATCAAAAACAGATGTTTCTGATTAATTTTAAGGACTTTTGGTAACACATTAGTTTGGGTACTACAAAAATGCATCTATTACTCATTTACTCGTATTCAACAGGACCTTAATAGGGGGTTTATTTTGGTGTTATAGTAACACTTACAAAACACCAGTAAAGTGGGTTATTCATCTATTCAGTGTGGCTTGCTAAAACTTCACTTCAGAATGTTCAAAAGTGGCTTAAATGAAACATGTTTCTCTTGATATTACATACTTCAGTATGAGATCTGTGAATCTTTCATATTCATAAATAATTTTAGGAATACACTGTATCAAAGGCTTTTAATATGCCACAAATCACAGAGATGGATAACTTATTTACTGATGCTTTATAAGCATAATTAAGACCAAAAGAAGCCTTTGTTAAAGTCTTGTTACACAATGAGTAAATGTGTAATAAATGCTTTTTTGCACTACCCAAACTAATGTATTACTGGCTTTTCTTAATAATAGGACTCTGGTACCCTGAACCTCCATTATATGAGATAGAAGTGGGCTAGTTATTTTTAAAAATAATATGCTTCAGTTCAGAATTCAATTTAACATGGCAAATTAATACATACCATGATTGTGAAAAATAACTTTGGCTTGAAAAATTCTGAACTTATCCTTTACATCTTTTGTTAGGGCTTCAGGAACTTCCTTTGTTTTTGCTTCTTTTACATCACTCATTACTATTATTACTCTGTGGATCATTTTTTCATATTATGCGGCCTATAAAATATGATGTTCGCTAGCACTGAAAGGTAAACATTTTGCTTGTTACAGGGAGTCCAGTTTTTGGCTCTTCAAAATTTCAGTTCTGACTCTCAAACACCTTTGGTGTCCCTCAGGGGTTTCATTCCAGCCAAACTATTTCTAATTACACTAACTTTCATTAGGTAACATCATTCACAAATTAGGTATTCATTTTTCATGCAGGCTTCATTACATATTACCCATAAATCATTAATCCTGTTGAAAATCATTCGCTACTCTTTCACTGTAAATTTGGTTTGAATGAGAACCAGTTTCTCTCACTGAAGAGTAAATAAAAGTGAGAAGATGTGAGTGGAATCCCACAAAAATCTAAAATCAATATCTATAATTCTCTTACTTTAGGAGAAAATGCAGTCAATATGTGGGTGATGTGTAGAATTCTAAAATGTACATTAATACTCATAGAAAATCTGCTTATTTATTCCTTAGGAACACAGTGTCAAATTTATCTTTCTTAAATATTTGTTTTGCTAAAACTTTTTCTGCTGCTTAAACTTTTTTATTCTGGCTTCTATTTTTCATCTCTGAAATACTGCAACTCTGTAGTGTTCCTCACAAGCAAACTCCTGATGGCTTGTCACCAACACACACCCAAGGCCATAATTTAGCTTTTAATCAGTTATTTAAATATTTCAATGACATCCTTGATTAGTATATTCATTTTAAAATCCAGCTGTGAATTTTCAAGCCTACAATTCAGAACTGTACAGGGAAAGGAACCAACCCCAGATAGGGTGTTCAATTGAAAATGTTATCCTTAATGTTGAAAGCTCTGCACAAGTTACATTCCCTTCTCACCAGCTTTGGCCAATCCTTATGTAAGTAAATGTCCACTTTTTTAGGATGATACACACTTCTTATCAACCTCCATTCAATCAATGCAAAATGCCTGAGTTACATATTTTAAACTCTGAAAATCACAAATGTTGCAACTTATTGCTTGGGTATAACACATCTAGTTTTGTTTAACTTAAAACAAAAATTCTATTTGCTTCATCAAACTTTTTATTTAATCTTTTTAAAATGTAAAAAAATAAATGTAAACACGAGAAATATGTCTAAACTCCACTCAAAATATGCTCAGGCCTGGACTTGAACCAAGTAGTTTGTAGATAGCTACTGTGATGCACGTCTTTATATGGCTCAAAAATTTTGTTATTTGTACACTATATTTTATGTTTTAGTAATTTTACAGATGTTAAGTGCCAAAGAAGTATCTTTTGCAAAAAGGCGTTTAAATAAATATATGAATCCTTGACTTCCAGGCATTTTACTTATGTCTTTCCTAATAGCTTCCTAAGCATTTTATGGAAAGGAAGGGTTTACATAAAAATTTTAAACATGAGAAGAAATTATTCAGTCTTCAGTCTGCTTGGTTAGCTAATAAACATGCTTTCCTAATAAGTAATATAAATTTTTTTTAAATATCAAAGCTTCTGTTTCCAAGACAAATTCTCCATCTGTTTTTGAATGAGCTTTCTCTTAATTACCACCAATACCCTCAAGAAAGTTATTTATTTGAAACTTACTTTTCCAATATGCTTGTGCTCAAACCTTTTATTTAGAAGACCTTTTATTTCTTAATAGATATTTGTGCATGAAACACTAATTACCTGAAAACTTGAATGTAGCTTCCATCTGTTCAAAATGTCTAGAAGGAGGTGAAAAGAAACAAAATTAATTTGTTAAAAATTAATATTCTTTTAGGTACAATGCTTGGGTTCATCAGAGTTTGACTATGAAATATCCACTATGACCACTTAACCTGTAGGTTTATATTTTCTGTATCAAATTGTAGTCTTAAATTCCCTGCACACAATTGCCATTTGTAATTGTTTATATTAACCCTGAAATACACTTTCCAACTACCTGATTATTACTTACCTGCAGTACAAACCATCTGCCCTATGACTACTCCAGCTTGAATATTCCCATAAAACATCTTGCATTACTTTTTTGTGTAAGCTTAAACTTTGAATTATTTTTCTGGCTCGATTCTGTGCCAATCATTTATCCATTATTTTTAATTAAGGCATAAAGTCTAACATCCATTTATTGCAGGGGCCTAGAAATGTAACTACTAAGTCAATGGGTTGTCATTTAATGCCTTTTCTTCACTTTTGGGCTATCCAGTGCTACCTATGTCACATTTTATCAAATTTTTGCATAGTATATCATTCAGGTGCATTCGGGCACTTTAACTGACTTAAAAAAGTTGCAGCTTTTTAAATGTTTTTAGTTACTCCCTAAAAGTAATTCCCCTGTTAATTATATTTTTTTGCAACAGTCAGTTATATTCAAAAAGAACAATGATAACAGAATGCAAGTACAGTACATGCTAATTAACAGTGCTTTAGAATATCATGTAGTTAAAAATGTAGCCTAAACAGGCATGTGGTGGCTCAAAAGCAATCACAGACTGCAGATTCAAATTGAGATTATATAAAAATACCATTGATTGTTGTCCTATTGTCAGCTGATGCTTGTGAAGGTCCTGTGAATAATTGTAGTTCAAATTTCTTAAATATAGCAATTTTGAAAGAAGTAACCAATGAAGAGTTAAAGTCTCTGTTGAATTCTCAGAAATAAATTGTTGGTTGGCTGCAGACCATCATGGAGAGCAGATCTGGAACTTTAGAAATTTAAATATAGTGCACACACCTGGCCTGGATGGAGACACCACATACTGCCGCAATACACTTTTCTTGTTATGGGGAAAGTGAACAACAAGCATGCTACTTCTTTACTATTTTATATACGAGGTATGAGGATAGAGCAAATATTAAATGCAAGCAAGCAGAGCAGGTTCACTCATATAGTCTTACGTTCTTAGAGATTCTTAATAAGCCAAAGAAGAAGATAAAACAAATAAATGTGGCAAATCACTAATATAACCTGGGTATGTCAGAAGCTGTCATAGATGACACTGGTCAACATACCCAATGCGTGTGGCGTTCAGCTTCTTAAGTGTACATTGCTGCTTCTCATTGCATGTGTCTTTTGGTGAACGTGTTCTTCCTGGTTCTTGATCTTCTTGCTTGCCTTTGTGAGCTGCTGACTGTTGCCCTTGTATTTATGTCTTTTTCACACTTCCTGGGGGCATTTTTGAGTCAATGTGGTGCCAAGGAGTAGGAGCCAACACTCTTACCTTGGTGGCTTCTGCCCCTTTGACCAGTCTTGCCAAAGTTCTACCTTTCTTTTCAATTCTTTCATTAGTCAATGTTTCACCAATAACAAGTACTTCACAGGATACATTTCTGGCTTTTACACCTTTGATCTACAATGCTGTGTCCTGCAGTCTATGAAGCAGATTCACAAATCTCATAATAAAGTAATTCAGGAGGAAGTTCATTTAACCGTAACCTTCCTATGCTTTTCTAGTACAAACTTTTATCAATAATGTAGTATTCATCTAATGAACAAATGCAGAAAATATGAGAATTGACTGTGATGGAATATTTATAAGGGTGCTGTATGTTTCTTATATCAACACAGATTGATGTTTACAGAATTTTTTGTTCTTACATTAATTTCTACATAAGGGGCTTTTTTGTCTTTTATGATTAACTAACTTGGACTGGTATACCATTGTCTTGTGCCCACATTTGTGCACATCCCCCTTCATTTTACTAACTTGCATATTTGGGCAGATCCCCAATTTGAGTTGGAGTGACTTCTCTTATGGTAAATTTGAAAAAGTAAACTTGTCCCTAATTGAAGTTACACAGAATGTTTCTCTCATTTACAGATGAGCCTGTAAATTTCTAATGATTTTCAAATTGAGGTTTTCATTTTTCAAAACTTTGCACAGTGTGCTGTATTCAGAATATCTTAACGAAAACCTAACTTTCCAAATAAATAAATTATATAATATACACAATACACTACACTAAATGAATACAATACACTACTAAATGAAACAGATTTTCTGTTTTCTGTGAAAGGTCTTTCTGTCTCGCCCCTTCTGTTGACCTGTATCACTTTGCTTATCCTAATTTGGTTGGCAGGTCTATTTTTGGGTTCAAATGTTTTCACGCAATGTTAACTGAACCTAATGTATTGCCTTTTTGGACACTATGGCGGATGACCGGGACCCTTGCCTTGCCAGAATGCCCAAACTATGGAAGGACCCGGGGAAAAAGGATTACCGGGACAGTTTCTTGCCTGGGCCGATAGAGGGCAGCCCCCTTGGTTTTCAGCGGGGCCTGGCCGGAAGAAGCTCGTTAGACACCTGGAGTCCATCCAGGTGCCGTATAAAAGGAGCAGCCTCACTCCATGAGGGGACAGAGTCGGGAGGAGAGGACAAAGCCTGAAGGGGAGTGGAGGGAGAAGGACTGGCAAGAAGGGACTGAATGGTGTTGGTGCGGTGCTGTGCCTTGCGTTGTGTAGGTGGAAACTGTAAATAAACGTGTGGTGTGTGGCAAACTTGTCTCCTGCCTGTCTGTGTCTGGGTTGTGGTGGCAGAGCGCCCACTAGTGGCTACAACACATGCACCAAAAAAAAAAAAAAAAAAACTTTGCGGGTATGCCTTTCAATTTACATACATTTAAGAACATTTTCATGTCAATTAGGTTCTATATTTTTTGTGTGAGTGATTTTCACATTCATTCATATCTATGGAATTTAGTATTTAGGTTTATTCATAAATTAGACCCATGAAGCTCAGAATTTGATAATTAAGTGCATATACATTTCTTCAGTGGTTTACTTTATAAGCATCAGATGGCCTTTTCATCTTTCCATTTTTGAATTCACTTGACAGCACTCTATAACTGGCATCATTTGTCAAGGAAGCCTCAAAACACTGGATTGGATACTCGTATACACCTGCAACAAATCAGTATACAGTCATTTGTCAACTTAACTTGCATATTTTATGGATGTAAGGGCAACTGGGATTACCTGGGGAAAACCCATCTGAAAAATTGTCAGAATGTGCAAGTGGCTTACAATGACAGACAGGAAATCAAACCCAGATCCTAGGATCTGTGACGCACCAAAGTTCAATACTGCACTATCATGCTGCTCAAGAGCAAGATTATATTTCATTACAATCTAATTGAATTCTCTTTGCTATACACCACCCCCTAAATTTGTTATTTCTTCTCTTTACTCTTCTAAGCAGAGTTTAAGTATTTCAAGTCATTAAGTGTACTTCAAAAAATAATTAAGTAACCAAAACATGCATGCAGTGGTGTAATACAAGTGAGTGCAAATCTTTTTGAAGTCTAGCCAACAAATGGAGGCAATTGTTCTCAAAACTATTTCTCAAACAGTTCCTCAAAAAACTATTGCCTTGGTACAACTACACCACTTAAATTTTTGTTGATAAGCAAAGTATAGTTTCAGCTCTGACTGAATAAAGTTGAGCAAAGAGTAAATTATGATTTAATATTAGAAAAAAATATATGCAGTGCACACCCTTTTGATAATGTGCCAGCCTTTCTCCAAGTTAAGCTTCTCACTGAATTCTACAGCTAATGAAATGCTCTGATTAATATGCACAATGCACATCAACAGCAACTCCACTTTCTTTTCTTCAACAAGTTCTTTTGTTTATCAGTTTAATGGGCATCAAGGTTTTCCACAACATAAATGGGGTCATCACAGCAAGATCACCCCATAAAAACACATTTAATAAACAGAATAAATCTAAGCAATTATGAAATATTTTTTTATCAGGACCTTAATCTTTTATATTTCAAATTTTATTTATCTTCATTCATACAGCAGAAAGAGGCTACAACATAAAAAAGTAAGCAAAAGAAGTCCACATGTAATATTCTTTGCTATATAGGCTCAAATCTTCAGGAGTAAACATACTTTATACCTATACACGCACACACATATAAATACATACTGTATACATATTACATTAAAGCAGATTCTGATTAATCATGCTATAACTTTGGGAAACTGATTTACAGTCAGAAATGTCATCTTTCATCACAATAATAACCCAAAATATACTGCAAACAAAGTAGGTAGAGTTCAAGTCCATAGATATACAGTATAATATTAACATTAGATTGGCCTGGCCACCTCAGAGAAGTGTCCGCATAAATGAAGCTGTGTGGACTAACTCGGACCAAGAGAAGAAAGGGACTGAAAAAAATGGAAATTACTACAGGAAGCTTGGAAAAAACGGGATGAATGGAAAAACTATAAAGCAGTGTATGGAAGTAAAGTACTTCAGTTTTGCATTGTGAAAGAGGCCACACAAAATGTTGACTTGTTTTAAAAAAAGCCATTCTTGTCAGTTCTTTTTATACTGTGCATTCAGAAAGGATTCAGTCCTCGACACTTTTGTCACATTTTGCTACGTTGAAGCCTTATGCTAAAATCATTTAAATTCTTTATTCCGTTAATCAGGCAACACACAATATCCCAAAATAACAATGTGAAAACAGGATATTAGAATTTTATGCAAGTTTTAATTTACATTTATTTGCTTAGCAGACACTTTTATCCAAAGCAACTTGCAAAATAGGTCAACATAATCAATTAATCATCAGTCTGGGGTACTGTTTGGGAACAAGTGTTACAGGACAAAGTTACAAATTGATCACCAGAAGTTAAGAGCGCAGAAGAAAATGTAAGCAAGTTACATTTCCTAAGTTAAAAAAAAATCTAACAGCTTATATAGCACAGAAATTCACAAAACACGACAGTTTCTAAATACTACTTAAACACATTGAAGGAGTCAGCAGTTTGTATGGAGATGGGCAACACATTCCACCAACTCAGAGCTATATTTGAAGAGTCTGGATTGAGATTTCATGCAACGCAGAGGTGGCATCATCAGATGCTGTTATATCAGCAGACCTAAGTGGGTGAGAAGGAGCAAAAGACTCACAAGTGCCTCCATATACACAGATGCTGACCAACTGACTACACAGTAGTCAAGCATCAAGTATCTGAACTTAATGCATACTGTTAAAGGGATCCAATTTAGCAATATTAAAAAAGTTAAGTGAACACCAGATGTGCCACTGCATTTTCAGTCATCTGAAGCAGCTTAGTAACACATGCTGGTACCTCTGCTAGCAAAGAACTGAGGTAGTCCGAATATGACAAGGCCAAATCCTGACAGGGGAGTTGTGCTGCATACTCCATCAGATACAGCCAGATCTTGTGGATATTGTATAGAGTGAAGCTGAGCTGGTCATTGATCACCACCTCAAGGCTGCATAGTGACTCGGTAGATGTTAGCAACAGATGTTAACAACTAAGCTGAACAGAAATGGGATGTTGACATGATAAATAAGCTGGTGTAACACAGAGATTCAGTGTCACATGTTCAGTGGGAGTACTCGTAATACACTCAGTATGGTCAGCTAATGTATTTTCATTTGAGGGTAGTACAGCAAGTTTTTTTTTTTTTTAAATACATGCAAGATTAAAGGCTGGAGCACTGAACGGGTGCAGAAATCATGCATGCCTGAAGCAGTTCTACAATGATCATACAGAATGCATGCATTCAAAATGTGAGCATGGCTGCTAAAGCTCCAAGATGTCAAGCTGGCCTTGAAAAGCATCATGGGGCACTGGGGGGTAAAAAATATTCTCTTAGGTTTGCTGCAGGGCTAATTTTTAGGAAACTATTAATGAACAAGGTCACCAGCAAATACATTGTATTCATTGTGAAAAACAATTTGCCGAATTAGCCCAACAAAACTATTAAACAATAGCCACATTAAAATTTCATGTAATACCTACTGAGAAAATAAATGCTTACAGTATAAATTGTATCTAAATATCTAGCAAATTATTACTAAACTTAATTTAAAAATTTAATTCCAGTCCATTTTCAAGGCCATTGTGCTTTAAGAGTTTTACAGATTTTTGCTTTATCTGCCCATTTTCTAAACCCATTCAATAATAAATTCCATTAAGAAAGTTGTTGGATGTTAGGTTCTATTTACGACCACATGGATGGTCCTGGATGGGATGATGTAAACATTCACACACTGTGCAAACTTAAACTCAAATATACATAAATGCGAGTCTTTCATTTATAACAGAATTAAGAATACAATCATATGAAAAAGTTTGGGAACCCCTCTTAATTTTTTGGATTTTTGTTTATCATTGGCTGAGCTCTCAAAGTAGCAACATTCTTTTAATACAACGTTGTATATGACATGCCATATGGAAACAGTAGTATTTCAGCAGTGACATTAAGTTTATTGGATTAGCAGAAAATATGCATCATAACAAAATTAGACAGGTGCATAAATTTGGGCACCCCAACAGAGATATTACATCAATACTTAGTTGAGCCTCCTTCTGCAAATATAACAGCCTCTAGACACCTCCTATAGCCTTTGATTCTGGAAGAAGGTATTTTTGACCATTCTTCCATACAAAATCTCTCCAGTTCAGTTAAATTTGATGGCTGCCAAGCATGGACAGCCTGCTTCAAATCATCCCATAGATTTTCGATGATATTCAAGTCAGGGGACTGTGACGGCCATTCCAAAACATTGTACTTCTCTCTCTGCATGAATGCCTTTGTAGATTTAGAACTGTGTTTTGGGTCATTGTCTTGTTGGAATATCCAACCCCTGCATAACTTCAACTTTGTGACTGATGCTTGAACATTATCCTGAAGAATATGTTGATATTGGGTTGAATTCAACCGACCCTCGACTTTAATAAGGGCCCAGTCCCTGAACTAACAGCCCCACAGCATGATGGAACCTCCACCAAATTTGACAGTAGGTAGCAGGTGTTTTTCTTGGAATGCGGTTTTCTTCTTCCTCCATGCAAAGTGCCTTTTTTTAATGACCAAATAATTTAATCTTTGTCATCAGTCCAAAGCACTTTGTTCCAAAATGAATGTGGCTTGTCTAAATGAGCATTTGCATACAACAAGCGACTGTTTGTGGCGTGAGTGCAGAAAGGGCTTCTTTCTCATCACCCTGCCATACAGATGTTCTTTGTGCAAATTGTGCTGAATTGTAGAACGATGTACAGATACACCATCTGCAGCAAGATGTTATTGCAGGTCTTTGGAGGAGATCTGTGGGTTTTCTGTAACCATTCTCACAATCCTGCACATATGCCGCTCCTGTATTTTTCTTGGCCTGCTAGACCTGAGTTGAACAGCAACTGTGCCTGTGGCCTTCCATTTCCTGATTCCATTCCTTACAGTTGATACTGACAGTTTAAACCTCTGAGATAGCTTTTTGTAGCCTTCCCCTAAACCATGATACTGAACAATCTTTGTTTTCAGATCTTTTGAGAGTTGCTTTGAGGATCCCATGCTGTCGCTCTTCAGAGAAGAGTCAAAGGGAAGCACAACTTGCAATTGACCACCTGAAATACCTTTTCTCATGATTGGACACACCTGTCTATGAAGTTCAAGGCTTAACGAGCTAATCCAACCAATTTAGTGTTGCAAGTAATCAGTATTGAGCAGTTACATGCATTCAAATCAGCAAAATTACAAGGGTACCCAAATTTTTGCACAGCGAGTTTTTCACATTCGATTTAATTTCATACAACTAAATACTACTTCATTAAAAATCTTTGTTCGGAAAACACCTCAGTACTCAGATGTTCCTAGGAAATTAAAGACATACCACTGCTATCTTTTTTGTTGAAAGTAGAGCAAATTATTATGCAGGCTGTTCCCAAACGTTTTGATATGACTGTATTGTATTTGAAATTAAATTGTTTTGCAGTTACTAAGGATATAAAAACCTGCCTATACTTCTAGGAATAAAAGAATAATGAGCTTTTTTTTTTTTTTTTTTTACTTAAAACAATTAGTTTTGCTGTATGTTTACTTGCACATATGGTATCTAGTTTAATAGGGATTAGGTAATCTCATTAAGTTACAAAGAAAAAAATAAATATGCAAATAAACTGACTCAACATTTAAATTTTACCATGCATGTAATGCTGCCTTTATTTTAAATTATAAAGCATTATGCTTCATACAACAGTTTTATACGGTTATTTAAAGTATGCAGTTATTATTCCAAGCAATGACAAAAGAAAATGACAAATCCATCCATTTACTGAAACTACTTAACCTAATTTTTGTGTAAGTGGGATGCCGGGTATGCACTCATCTTTGGGAGTAAAACTGAAGAATAATGGAAATCCCAACAGACACATCCAAACTAGAATCTAAATCCACAACTACTGTAGCATAATGTCTCCCTTTCCCAAATTAAAATCAGTACTGGATAAACGTTTTAGGATTATTTTAAATATGTTAATTAAATTGCACCTAAAATGGAAATGTTGTAAACAAATATAAGCAGAGGCCATGCATTTTGAAAATATCTAAATAATCCTCTTAAGTAAAACTATAAACATCTTGTATGAGATGTTGTAAGAAAAATGGAATAGATAATTTTACTTATACGAGTTGCTGTGATATACATCCTCTTAAGAATGAAATCTAAATAAAATTATTTAATTTCATTGTTCTGTAATTAACTCAGTGAGTATGCATCCTTCGCATTAGCTGTCTGAAAACACTGCCAATAGTTCACACAGATTTTTTAGGAGCAGCTGGAAACATTCTAAAGATTACCTATATCAAAGACTTCCTAATTAGTTATTACCTAATTACTAATAATAGTAAAAATAAAATGTTATGTTTTTACTTAAATGAGCAAAAAACCTTTACCATTTTAAAAATTCTGTTTATAAACATCATGAAAAAGAATCAACCAGAATGGTGACAATGTACCCATGTCAGTCAGGAGACACCCTGTAAACGCTTTTGATGTAAGATCAAAACTTTCCATGATACAGCCAGTTTACTGAAGGGGAGGGAGGTGTTGATTTTATACGGCCTCAGTATTTCATCAGATGTCACAAGTCCATGGCTCAGGAACTAAACCACAGAGCAGGCTCAGCCTTTGCATGCTGGTACATTAATTTGTATACTATATGATGAAATTAAAACATTTGGTCCAGATGACTCTGCATGGTCAAAGCAGCAAAGCAGCCCCTGAAATTGACCAAAGTTTAATTTGAGTTTTGGGCTTAGCTACAGTTAGGTCCATAAATATTTGGACAGAGACAACTTTTTTCTAATTTTGGTTCTGTACATTACCACAATGGATTTTAAATGAAACAACTCAGATGCAGTTGAAGTGCAGACTTTCAGCTTTAATTCAGTGGGGTGAACAAAACGATTGCATAAAAATGTGAGGCAACTAAAGCATTTTTTTAACACAATCCCTTCATTTCAGGCGCTCAAAAGTAATTGGACAAATTAAATAACTGGAAATAAAATGTTCATTTCTAATACTTGGTTGAAAACCCTTTGCTGGCGATGACAGCCTGAAGTCTTGAACTCATGGACATCACCAGATGCTGGGTTTCCTCCATTTTAATGCTCTGCCAGGCCTTTACTGCAGCGGCTTTCAGTTGCTGTTTGTTTGTGGGCCTTTCTGTCTGAAGTTTAGTCTTCAACAAGTGAAATGCATGCTCAATTGGGTTAGGATCAGGTGACTGACTTGGCCATTCAAGAATTTTCCACTTCTTTGCTTTAATAAACTCCTGGGTTGCTTTGGCTGTATGTTTTGGGTCATTGTCCATCTGTATCATGAAATGCCACCCAATCAATTTGACTGCATTTAGCTGGATTTGAGCAGACAGTATGTCTCTGATCACCTCAGAATTCATTTGGCTGCTTCTGTCCTGTGTCACATCATCAATGAACACTAGTGTCCCACTGCTACTGGCAGCCATGCACACCCAAGCCATCACACTGCCTCCACCGTGTTTTACTGATGATGTGGTATGCTTTGGATAATGAGCTGTTCCACGCCTTCTCCATACTTTTTTCTTGCCATCATTCTGGTAGAGGTTGATCTTGGTTTCATCTGTCCAAAGAATGCTTTTCCAGAACTGTGCTGGCTTTTTTAGATGTTCTTTAGCAAAGTCCAATCTAGCCTTTCTATTCTTGAGGCTTATGATTGGCTTGCACCTTGCAGTGCACGCTCTGTATTTACTTTCATGCAGTCTTCTCTTTATGGTAGACTTGGATATCGATACGCCTAACCCCTGGAGAGTGTTGTTCACTTGGTTGGCTGTTGTGAAGGGGTTTCTCTTCACCATGGAAATGATTCTGCGATCATCCACCACTGTTGTCTTCCGTGGACTTCCAGGTCTTTTTGCGTTGCTGAGTTCACCAGTGCTTGCTTTCTTTCTCAGGATGTACCAAAATGTAGATTTTTCCACTCGTAATATTGTAGCAATTTCTCAGATGGGTTTTTTCTGTTTTCGCAGCTTAAGGATGGCTTCTTTCACCTGCATGGAGAGCTCCTTTGACCGCATGTTGTCTGCTCACAGCAAAATCTTCCACATGCAAGCACCACACCTCAAATCAACTCCAGGCCTTTTATCTGCTTAATTGATAATGACATAATGACAGACTTGCCCACACCTGCCCATGAAATAGCCTTTGAGTCAATTGTCCAATTACTTTTGAGCCCCTGAAATGAAGGGATTGTGTTAAAAAAATGCTTTAGTTGCCCCTCACATTTTTATGCAATCGTTTTGTTCACCCCACTGAATTAAAGCTGAAAGTCTGCACTTCAACTGCATCTGAGTTGTTTCATTTAAAATCCATTGTGGTGATGTACAGAACCAAAATTAGAAAAAAGTTGTTATATACGTATAACCAACACAGACTTTTGATTTTTTTTCTTATTCAGATAACTATATAAACATTCTGAAAAAGCAATACACAGAAAAGTAACTGTATCAGGGTTTGAACTGCAGACTTCTCAAATCCAAAAAATCATTTTGGATTTAATTTCCAGAGCACAGTAACAGCATGTGGGAATGTGCAGATAAGTTTTTAAAATATTTATTTATTCTACACTGACTTCTGTATCAAAACACAAACCTTACTTTTCTTATGCAAATCTTTCATGTTTATTTTCCATTTTAAACATAAGCTGAATGTGCCACGTGTCAATAATGGTAATCAAGGAGTTTTCAATCAGAAAGTTATCAGAAATGTCAAACTTTTTTACATATCAAATGAAGATGTCCTATCTCATGTAGCTGAACACAGAATGCGATTCTGCCTGGCCAAAAAGAGTACTTGGTACTCGAGAATACCAATGTTATATCCCTATAGAAGATGGCAACCTCAAAAGTCTGCCGGATGTCTGGTGAAGACTGTCAATTGACTGTGAATATTCACCAATGAAGCAGTAGCTGAAATCCTGCCCTCTCATAATCACACTCCTAATGGATCAGATGCGTCCCACACATCAGACCAGTGTCCTATTAGAGGCTACGTTGGGTGTATGAATGATGAAAAATGTTGGATCGGTGTGATTTATGACAAGAGTGAAACGGAATCAGACATCCTGATATGTTTCGTGCATCCTAACTATCCTGTAGTCTTTCCATTGGTCACCTAGAGATGATATTTGTTGGGTACTATTACAGTGTGTCACTGCATTGCATAATGCACCTATAACAGTCAGTGGATGGCAGTACCATCTTGATCTCAAAGACAAAGATGCCCTACACTCTGCACTTCAATTGAAACAAGATTTTAACATTTCATTATAACTAGTGCTGTATTTGATGAACAACACCTGCTTGACTTATCATGTGTTGTGCTTAATGTGCCTTTGGTGATTTATTTTTTGTCCATTAATCCCATACTCGGGTCATTACTGACAAATGGTGAATTTAACCCATGTTTAGAATAGAAAATGAAAATGAAAGATTCACATAACAAAAGTAAGACTTGATTTTTGAGAAAGAATGAACCATATACAATACAGAAAATATATAATTTTAAAAATGTCTGGGCATTCCCACAGTGCATTAAGCTGGTCTGAAAATTAAACCCAAAATTTTTTTTTCACCTTTGAGAGGTCTTCTGGTTAAACCCTGATGCAGTTTCTTTTTTGTTTGTAACCTTTTAGAAAAACCCTGTGTAGGTATCTACAGTAGATATGGAAACAATTTCAGCAGGCTGTATTAGTTAGAAGTATGCTTTCTGAAAGCATAAATATGGCAAAGCCAAAGACGCTAAATATTTTTCTTCCATTTTTGAAGGTCTGCTCTTATTAAGCGGTGTCATCTGGACCAAACATGTTGATTTTGTTGCATACTATATGTATAAAGGTACCAGTATGCAAAATTCGCGCCTGCTAGGTGGTTTAGTTCTTGAGACATGGTCTTGTGAAATTGATGAAAATAAAGTCGTGTCAGATTGGTTGTATCTTAGAATGTACTGATCTTACATCAAAATAATTTTACAGGGTGTCATCTGGATAACATTGGTACACCTGGTATATTTTCAGAATGTTTTGAGACTGAAGTGCATGGAATTTCTGGAAAATCAGTTGATTTGACACGGAATGACACAAATCTAATTTTAGCATTCAAAGCCTATATTAAAGGACGTATTGCAGTACAGTGGATTTAAACAAAAATTATGTATGCAGAATTCCAGTCTTTGAAATCTTTAGAACATTAGCATTTAAGAAAATTACTGCCAGTAAAAGAACAACAACTTTAATTCCTGTTTGTGTGTTTTGATTTGACAGTATGCAGTATGGATATATTTAATTAAAAAAATGTATGCACAACATTCAAATTAACTTTTTTCTAAAGTAGTTAAGGACTTTTTATCTTAAGCAAAATGAATATAAACAAAATTAAAAACTACTTCTAGTGTGCTAAAATCATGCCTAAAACCCTTCTCCTTAATGACTGGAAATGTTTAAAAAAGTAAAGTGCAAAGGCAGCTTGAAATGGAGCAGTACAGGAAATTAGCCACTTGTGCACGGCGATACACTGCCAAATTTCAAAATGTTTGTATATGTTGCAATAAACCCACAAGTCAATCAAAAGCAATAATGGTATTTTTACATATCCAAGGGTATCTTCTTTCAAATACATCATGTGATTTGCACACATGTACCCCAAGGTGAGCAGCACACCATAGCTGTGTTAATCTGCCTTTATCAAATATCCCACCTATGTAGAGCAACATACAATGAAAATATCACTACCATTGGATAGCAGAAGGCAGGAGAATTTGGATGAATTGCAGCACAAAAACTAAAATCTAGTGTACTAAATGTAAGTTTCCTCTGTGTCTAGTGGTAAACAAAATTGTTCCAAGGGCTGTCATGAAAAATAATTTTGAAAATTAAGGTTTAGATGAGTACACAGCTATACAAATGTAGTTACAAATTGTTTACTTGTTGCTTCAGAGTGTTAAAGTGTTTACTGATAATATAGAATAATTCTGTATTATTGACAACAATGTCAATGACTGTTTACAAGTGTAGTCAAAATTCACTTGTTTAAAATGATTCAATCATTTAGTCAAAATGGTGCAATGTCAGTCAGTCAGTCATTCTCCAACCTGATATATCCTAACACAGGGTCACGGGGGTCTGCTGGAGCCAATCCCAGACAGCACAGGGCACAAGGCAGGAACAAACCCCGGGCAGGGTGCCAGCCCACTGGCAGGGCACACACACACTCCCACACACCAAACACACACTAGGCACAATTTAGGATCGCCAATGCACCTAACCTGCATGTCTTTGGACTGTGGGAGGAAACCCACGCAGACACGGGGAGAACATGCAGACTCCACACAGAGAAGACCCAGGAAACAAACTCAGGTCTCCTTACTGCAAGGCACCACCTTACTGCAAAGCAGTGCCACCATGCCGCCCTATGGTGCAATGTTTTACTTTAATTTGTTTATTAATAGTATTGTTTTTAGATGTTTGTATTGGGTCAAGTGTCAGTGTGCCAAAGTTGTCCTAATTATAAAACTGAATGCTGTCCAGTTCCCACAATACACTGAAGACAGCACCCTATGGTGTTGCGTAATCTGAGATGAAGCCAAATCACTGCCTCTCTCATTTAATGCTAGACATAAAAGAGAGACTGTCATTGATTTTGATTGAGTAAAATGAAGAAAACTAATATTACATTATAAATAATACATATAATGGAGGGTTAGGTGCACCTCAAACTGTTGTGTTGAAACAAATGCAGACATTTAAATTGTCAGCTCTATAAAAATTTAGAGATCTGTTTCTTCCATTGTTTAAATGATTCTGGGTAATCCTATTCTGGAAGAAAATGAGCTTCATTTGCTTGTCATCACATATAAAGTAAAATTTTATATACAGTCAGTGCAATTTTTCAGTTTGTTTCAATACAGTATGGCAAGCAATATTTAACTTTTAAACACATATTGAAAGCATTTAATCAATCAATCAAGCTGGTACCTATCCCAGTAGAACCAGGCTTAGAACACCATCTTTGCCGTCACTTCCCTAACCTCTTCACATCTTAAATCATTCTTGAGGCAGATTGAAGACTTAAGTGCAAGGTTAAGTGAAAAATTAAGGAAAACATACTAAGTAATTGCAACACAAACATTGACTTAATCAGTTTTAATGCGAAAAGATGCAGAAGAAGAAGAGAAGAGAAGAAGCGGGCCGCTAGGGTAGAGAAAAGAAGAGTTGCTCAGGAAACAGTAAACGCATCAACCTCTGAGCAAATAAATGCTAAACATACAGAGAAAGAGTATGAAAACTAGGACTGCTCAAGTAAAGTCTATTCACTGTACGTTATCGTGCAGTGCGCCGTTACTGGCATAATATAATGGGATATACACAGACACACACAGTACACATACATGCTGTACGTTGTTAAACCCACTTAATTGCAAGAGGCTGGGATCTCCATACAACATGGTCTCCATACTGTACTGAAAGTCTATAATACTTGTGAAGCACCTTCAGCCCACAAAAATGAACAGCAGCAAACTGCTCTTATTTGGTGCATACAGAAAGAGAAGCAGCCATGTTAACAATGGTATAACAGGCAAATAATTTACTATACCAGTTTGGACCTGTGTCACAGCAACTCAGTGTTATGTATTTACAGTCTCTCACAAAAGTGAGTACACCCCTCACATTTTTGTAAATATTTTATTATATCTTTTCATGGGACAACACTGAAGATATGATACTTTGATACAATGTAAAGTAGTCAGTGTACAGCTTGTATAACAGTGTAAATTTGCTGTCCCCTCAAAATAACTCAACACACAGCCATTAATGTCTAAACCGCTGGCAACAAAAGTGAGTACACCCCTAAGTGAAAAATGTTCAAATTGTGCCCAAAGTGTCAATATGTTATGCGGCCACCATTATTTTCCAGCACTGCCTTAACTTTCTTGGGCATGGAGTTCACAAGAGCTTCACAGGTTGCCACTGGAATCCTCTTCCACTCCTCCATGACGACATCACGGAGCTGGTGGATGTTGGAGACCTTGTGCTCCTCCACCTTTCGTTTGAGGAGGCCCCACAGATGCTCAATAGGGTTTAGGTCTGGAGACATGCTTGGCCAGTCCAACACCTTTACCCTCAGTTTCTTTTAGCAAGGCAGTGGTCGTCTTGGAGGTGTGTTTGGGGTCGTTATCATGTTGAAATAATGCCCTGCGGCCCAGTTTCCAAAGGGAGGGTATCATGCTCTGCTTCAGTATGTCACAGTACATGTTGCCATTCATGGTTCCCTCAATGAACTGTAGCTCCCCAGTGCCGACAGCACTCATGCAGCCCCAAACCATGACACTCCCACCACCATGCTTGACTGTAAGCAAGACACGCTTGTCTTTGTACTCTTCACCTGGTTTCCAACATACACGCTTGACACCATCTGAACCAAATAAGTTTATCTTGGTCTCATCAGACCACAGGACATGGTTCCAGTAATCCATGTCCTTAGTCTGCTTGTATTCAGCAAAATGTTTTGCAGGCTTTCTTGTGCATCATCTTTAGAAGAAGCTTCCTTCTGGGACGACAGTCATGCAGACCAATTTGATGCAGTGTGCGGCGTATGGTTTGAGCACTGACAGGCTGACCCCCTACCCCTTCAACCTCTGCAGCAATGCTGGCAGCACTCATATATCTATTTTCAAAAGACAACCTCTGGATATGACGCTGAGCACGTGCACTCAACTTCTTTGGTCGACCATGGCAAGGCATGTTCTGAGTGGAACCTGTCCTGTTAAACCGCTGTGCTGTTTCAGGGTGTTGGCAATCTTCTTATAGCCTAAGCCACCTTTATGTAGAGCAACAATTCTTTTTTTCCGACCCTCAGACAGTTCTTTGCCATGAGGTGCCATGTTGAACTTCCAGTGACCAGAATGAGAGAGTGTGAGAGCGATAACACCAAATTTAACACATCTGCTCCCCATTCACACCTGAGACCTTGTAACACTAATGAGTCACAGGACACCAGGGAGGGAAAATGGCTATTTGGGCACAATTTGAACATTTTTCACTTAGGGATGTACTCACTTTTGTTGCCAGCAGTTTAGACATTAATGGCTGTGTGTTGAGTTATTTTGAGGGGACAGCAAATTTACACTGTTATACAAGCTGTACACTGACTACATTGTATCAAAGTGTCATATCTTCAGTGTTGTCCCATGAAAAGCTATAATAAAATATTTACAAAAATGTGAGGGGTGTACTCACTTTCGTGAGATACTGCATGTATGTTTATGTATTATATTGATGTTTTAGTTGTTTGAGTTATTGCATGTCTTATTTTTACGTATTTTCTGTTGCGTTTATAACTGTACTGTCCCTTCAAATGTTCATATGTTCTATGCGGGTACTTTATGGGTGGTGTCCCTAGAGGAATAAATACCCTGATATCTCCACTCCTGGGACCTCACTCTGGCTATACAAGTAAGCCTAAGAGTGGAAATCATTTGCTGTTTAGAGTGGAGCTTCTGTAAGTATTCTGTTTGGATTTGTTAGATTTTTGATTATTTTCTTTCTAGGACTCTCCCTTTGGACTGTAACTCTGTAGCATATAATTAAGTATCTACCAAATACCGCTATTTTTCTAGAGACAAAAGTTAGAAACAGCTGAGTAATTATTTAAAATACTGTAACCTTTTGAGTACTTTAGCTTTCATGTGTTCTTTTAACTGGTGGACAGGATTCCATATCCTAATGACTGCATCAGCATCTAATGGAACTGATTGCATCATCTGATTTTCTTTGTGCAAACTCACCTTAAAATTAAGGCCATAGTTTTATTCTTTCTTCATAGAACCAGTTAGAGCCCTATGATAACTGGCGCTTTGATTTTATGTCCAGGGACTAAGATCCTTCTGCAATAAAGGGCTTGTCTTGCTTAAATGTAAGTTTTAAAATGTAAAACTAATGAATTAGCATTGACCTCTTTTTAAATATTTCGTATTTGCTATCACTGAAAATAAAAAGCTTCTAAACCGAGAAGACTCCATTCAGTTCATCAAGTTTGTTTGCTTAGCGAATACCAAAGTTTCCGTAATATCTCATCCAGATTCACAATACATTTTACTGTGTGACGTGAGACTGAGATTGAAGAATTTTCAGAAAGTTTCCAAGACATGGTAATAAAAACATGCCTGACCATTACAAAAGAGAATACGAGATAACATACCTGTTACCAGAACTTTCTACTCTAATGGCCCTAAACTTAATAACAACCAATTTACTACACTTCCTAAAATGTACTTATTGTTCTGTAAAAATGGTGCAGACTCTTCCTAGGACATCTGTTCTTTGAAAATTGCAGCCCCACCTGAAGCAGTGAATTCCTCCTCCTCATCCACTATAGTCACTGAGAAGGTATACTTGACTACAATTTGAGGTCATCTTTTACCCATTATAACAACAACTGTAAAGAAGTCAAATGGAAAAAGTATTCTGTCAGAGGGCCCTGATATTTCCGTTACTACCTCAGATAAGAGCAGGTGGCATTTTTCTAGGCACTGCTCTAGGATGTCCATTTTTCATCCATGGAGGGGCTACACATGATACACAGGATGTGCCTGCCATGTTAAAATCTCAGGCCAGCCTTTTGTACCCTGGTCAACCAAGGAAATGCAAACACAAATAAATTCTTCAAAAATCAGACAATGTGATTTTCTGGATTTTTTTCTCTCATTTTGTCTCTCATAGTTGAGGTATACCTATGATGAAAATTACACGCCTCTCTCATCTTTTTAAGTGGGAGAACTTGCACAATTGGTGGCTGACTAAATACGTTTTTGCCCCACTGTACATTAATTTCGTCTCACAGACCACAGCAATGTAATGATTGCTTAATTATAATTGATTACTGAGAGTAGCCAGATGGCTTGCATGTTCCAAAGCAGGGGTCGCCAAGTCCGGTCCTGGAGGACCACCATGTCTGCAGGTTTTCATTCTAACCCTTTTCTTAATTAGTGACTGGTTTAACCTAATTAATTTCTTTTGAACTAATTTTTATTGACTTGTTCTTGAAGACTCAGACCCCTTAAGATAGATAGATAGATAGATAGATAGATAGATAGATAGATAGATAGATAGATAGATAGATAGATAGATAGATACTTTATTAATCCCAATGGGAAATTTAACTCAGGGGTGGGCAATATTGGTCCTGGAGAGCCGCAGTATGTGCAGGTTTTTTGTTCCAACCCAGTTCCTTAACAAGAACTCAATTATTGCTGATGAAGCACATATTGCTCAAGTGACATTTTGATGCTTCATTTTAGTGGTCTCGCTTGTTAAGGTTCTCCAACCTTAATTGCTTATTTCAATCTTAAACTGTTGCATTCAGTGTTTTAATTGCTCCTTAACAGCAATAAGATGTAAAAGACAAAGCAGCCAGCAGTTCTCCAGCTAGCTTTTTTCCCCAATTACATCTGTGTGTGTTCATCATGCACTGTTTGATTTAATAAAACACTTAACAGAAAAATGTGACAGACTGAAAATGATCTGTTTTAGGCTTCAAATCATTTGGATGATATCCTTGGAAAGGAAAAAAATCTACGATATAAGAGCCTTACATTGCACAGACTAACAAGCCATAAAATTAAATAAGGTCTGAGATTGGCAATGATTGGTTTCTAATTAAGCAATTGGGTTGGAATGAAAATCTGTAGCCACTGCGGCTCACCAGGACCAACATTGCCTACCACTGCCTTAACTGTTATTTTTTCCTTTATTAGCAGCCAAACAATAATAAGATACAAAATGAGCCAAAATATGACCAGCAAACTGTGTCTATCATACAATATCTAAAAATAAAGAAAGACAAAGGTCTCAGGAATGTTGATCTGCTCAGGTCCCCAAAACATTTTAACAGTGCTCGTAGAAAGAGAAAATCAACAACTGCAGAAATGTCTGCTAATGCACTATGAGAGTAGCAACAACGCCACGGAATTAAAGAACAGGTTTAATTAACGACAAGAATTGGCATCTCATTAAGCAGCTGGTTTGAGTGAAATTGGTTGGAGTTTGAGGCCCTGACTTAGTTGGTTTTCTATTGGCTCCCTCACTTCACATTTTATTTCTGTTTGGGGGCCATTTAAGGAAAGAAATTAAGTAATTCAGAGGAACGAGGAAGAAATTCAGGGGAACAAATCTTAAAAAAGCAATTCAATTAAACTGAATTCACAAGAAGTTAATTAGCAGCACAAACAGGGCACTCATTAAAAAAAAAAAAAAAAAAAAAAGGGTTAGAATGAAAACCTGTAGCCACGGTGGTCCTCCAGGACCGGACTTGGTGACCCCTGTTCCAAAGTATACTCCCAATTCTAAAACTCAGCCATATTCTGGCTGCTAAATAAGATGTTGCCATGCGGTCTTTCCCTTTGGGGCTTTATGATTTAACATGTTTCATATTCTCCCACTTTATTTTATACATAGTGCTTGTGCTACTGAAAAAAAAGATTAACAATAGTTAAGTTCAAAGGGTGGTCGGGGAGAGATGGTTATTTACCATGGAATGGTGTCCTGCGAATGGTTGGTTCCTGCTTATGTGCCCAGAGCAGACAGGATTAGGATCCAGCCCCCTTTAACCTTGAACTAGAAAGAACATAACATCCTTAAACCTGCTTATGGTAAGCAGGTATGTTTTTATAATATTGCTAAAAAGTATTTTCACAAAAGACAAAATGTACATAACATCCTTAAACCTGCTTATGGTAAGCAGGTATGTTTTTATGATATTGCTAAAAAATATTTTCACAAAAGACAAAATGTAAACCATAAAAATAATGAAAATATAATTAAGTAAAAGCTTGCTCTGGTCCTGCATATTTTAAACTACATCTAAGTGCTGCAGATTCAAATGTAGAAGAGATTCTTTTGAGAATTCATGTCATGTTAAAATTTGTGATATGCTGGTTTAATAATTTTTGGGAAAACTGGCAACCGCAGTCTAACTCTTCTCCCAAAATCTGCTAAATGTGTCTGTTTTGCAGTCTTACTTGATCGAATGATTCTTTACAATAGACACATTATGGCAGTACACACAATGAGGTTCCTGCAGTTGCAGTTTATACTATATTAAGAAAGCACAAATTATAAGTTCTCTGTTTCACTTTATTAAAAAGAATTCCGAGTTTAATAGACAGTACTGCTGTTTCCAGTTATTCTAGATTTAAGCACCAGGAAACAATATTACTTTAAATTTTGTATGGTTTGACTAGAAATATTTCTTAACTTAATGACCGAAAGGAATTGCTAATTTTTTTAGTGAGATTTGGACACACACTTGTGTAAAACTCAGACTGTCATTGTTGTTGACTTTTTTTTTTTTTTAAATAGTACATACAACGTTAGGAGGTCTGTATGGCAACATTAAACATATTGCTTAATTACTGGCAAGTTATTTGACAGACAAATTACAAATTTTATTGTCATACCATTTATGTATTTTTAGCTTTTGCTACCGATGATGACATAAACCATTTTATAAACAAGATCACCTATGTAAAGTTAATTTGAATGTTACTATTTATCTTCCATTTATAACAGTGTTTTACTAGCTTTGTGTAATTGCAGTTATTAAATTTACATTATGGAGGCATGATGATGCCCTGCATGACTCTGCTTTATAATCCCAGCAGGCTAGCATCAAACCCTGCCTTAGAGTTTGCCTGATCTCTCCATGGCTGTGTTTATTTCTCTAGGTTCAGTCTTCCTTTAAAATTTTAAATACAGTGTATATCTTAGACCAAATGGGATCTCTAAATATGCGCACTGTGAGAAACACAGACCGTTCTGTCAATAATTTCAATAAAAGTAACAGAGTCTTAAGTTTTGTAACCTATCTATTCTAAATGTAAAATATTTTACTGAATTAACCATGCATGAACATGACTCAGAAAATAACAAATGCTAAATCTTCCATCCATTACATTATTAAATATATATATCTCTACCAGTGGCAGTAAATAAAAGCTGCATTAGTGGCAGTTATCTGATGAATAGTTAACGTAATGGATTTTTTCATGATAATGTGATGAAACTGATGAACATGAGGACCATGATAAATGTCTGCTATTAGCAAATATTTATCTTTATGAAGAATCCACCAAAGAGAAGACAAAAAAGGGTGTTTATTTACCATTAAAACAAGGGATGGATGAACAGAATGCATTGTAGTTTAATTTTTTTAAGTTCCCTTAAGGTGGTAAATGCTTTTAGTACCACTATGCAGAATAAAGAATGGATAGTTATTGTACTTGCGGCACGGTGGCGCAGTGGGTAATGCTGCTGCCTCGCAGTTGGGAGACCTGGGGACCTAGGTTCGCCTCCCAGGTCCTCCCTGCGTGGAGTTTGCATGTTCTCCCCGTGTCTGCGTGGGTTTCCTCCGGTTTCCTCCCACAGTCCAAAGACATGCAGGTTAGGTGCATTGGCGATTCTAAATTGTCCCTAGTGTGTGCTTGGAGTGTGGGTGCGTGTGCCCTGCGCTGGGCTGACGCCCTGCCCGGGGTTTGTTTCCTGCCTTGCGCCCTGTGTTGGCTGGGATTGGCTCCAGCAGACCCCCGTGACCCTGTGGTTGGGATATAGCGGGTTGGATAATGGATGGATGGATGGTTATTGTACTTAGAATTTTTTATGTTGTTCATGTCTACCTCCTTTATGTACATATATGCAAATACTAAAGCATTTATACTGAATAAGACTTTAATGCAAGCTTCGATATTTATTTAAAAATGACTGTGCCAATAATTAGATCAAAAAGAAATCTCTGTAAATGATTTTGAGTAACGTATATAAGTGAAAACTTACATGTTCCAACCCTGTGCATGGGTTCTGCTCTGTGCAATGCCTTAAAAAATGCTTCTACAGCAATGTGTTAAAAAAACGTGTTGACTAAATACAGTTCTGGAAAAGAGGTACTGTAATTAAAAATAGCAGCTTGCCATGGAATGCAGGATTGCCATCTCCTGCTTTTCTTTGTCACATTTAAGATATTAGATCTGTATTCCTTGCATAGTTGGTTTGAATAATGCGATCATTTTTTAACTTCTTGAAGCACTCGGGCTGAACAGAGCAGTTCATTACTAGAGTATTTTACAGCATAATGTCTTTGCCCCGAGGAGATACATCTATCATGTGAAAGTGTCACTGACAAGTGAGAGCGTCTCTATTGTGGCTCCCTTATATTGTCGTGTCTTTTCCAAAAAAAAAAAAAAAGCTATGGCCTATTAAAATTAAAATAAAAAATAAAAGTAAACATAATTCGTGGATAAACAAAAAGCTTAAGTGGTGTAGAAGTATAACATGTTCATGCTAAGTAGACTCTCACACCTCTGAAATAAACTGCCCAACAATTACTGCAGATCAAAATGATACAAATAATTGTGAAACTTCCAAAACCTAGTTTCTTACTGGATGACTTGGATGGCACACTAATATCATGCTTAATGTCGCAGCTTGATAGCTGCAGGGACATGGACTCCTGGCAGGTAACTGTTCTCCTTGTGTTACTGTAAATGTTATCCTTATGTTCTGCCAAACATTTGCATGTAAATTTATTAATATGAGTAGGTACATGCTTCTGTAGACATATCCTCTGATGAAATTGTGTCCCATCAATAACTGGTTCCTAGCCCTAGCCTGTCAATTCAGAAGCTCAGGCTTCTTGCAACTCTATAATGGATTTAATCAGGACGAAAAAATGCACAGATGATTTTGTTTACTTAAAAAAAAAAAAAAGATTATATATATAATTTTAAATGATAACTCTGGTAATTATCAAGTCAAAGATGTTTCTTCACAATCATGGTATATATTATATATACTTTTTTTTTTATAACATTTAAAAAATACCTAGCCTACTGTTGAGTTTTCAAATGGAAGTCATGAGGCCGGGGGTCCAAATATGAAAACAAAAGCCTAAAAATTTACGGAATGCATTTGTTTTCCAAGCCAAAGGTGTTACTTGGTATTGATCCATGTCTTAAGATTGCATACATATTGAAAAACAGCATATCCATTTCATTTTAGAAAGAAACAAAGTAAAAAGCAAAACATTTTTGTAAGGTTCAGCTATTTTAAAAGCTCGGCTGTGCACTTCACCTCGTTGATTGTCTACTTCCACAGTTATCTTTCAGCCTCACTGGTGTGGGGTTCACTTCAAAAAGTTGTCACCCACCACTGTTATTGATGTTATTGAATATTGATGCCAAGATGTGAATTGCTGTCTGTGTTTTGTAGACAACTACATATTCACTGAAAAAATGCCATATGATCACTCAATCTTTTAACTATGTGTGATAATAATAATTAAAGATTAGAAGCAGTAAAAGCGCCAAGATTTCATAAAACGCAAGACTGTTAATTGTTGTTACAGTGCCTATGAATTATCACTCATGCTCCCTGCAAATGCTCAGTCCTAGGTATGACGTTAACCTGCATCCAGCCCTGCAAGCAGGTCCTCCAACATGCAGGGAAAACACGGGGTGGGTGGCAGGATTGGTACTCTAGCCATTGTAAAAAACCTCACATTGTTCTATTCCATTCAAACTAGTGTGCTTCTGAGGTGTCACCCGATGCATGACTGCACTCATGTCCTAATTTGGAATCCTGAGGTGGTTTGTCGTGTGATGGGTGTGGCACTATACATCAGCGCATGCTCCCAATGTCTCTCTCTGTCCACTCCCTTGAATTATAAACAAAAAAGAGTCCAGATGTGGTTCCTGGTGGGAAAAGAAAAGAAAGGGGATGGTCAGAAGGGTGTGAATAAAAGCACTAGTATTGCTGGGTATTGGCCTATGTGTAATTCTTGCCGTTCTCAAGCTTAGTTACCACAGGCATACTTACAGTGGTGGCAGCGCTGGCACAGGCACACAATGGAATACAGAAGGTAGATGCTTATGCTAGCCAGACCTTAACTACATCAGAATGGAAATGGTCAATATATGAAAGGGAATTGTGGGCTGTAGTATGGGCTGTGCATCAGTTTAGGCAATATGTTGGCTGGCAGCCATTCACCATTATTAATGACCATAAACTATCGCTAGATTTGAGGCATATCCCTATAGGTAATGAACCAACTGGACACCAAAGCCGCTTGGTCTTAGCCTTGGATACACATGAATGGACTGTAGTATACCAAGAGGGGCACAGATATGGAAATGCTGATTCACTGTTATGCAAGCCTGCTTCTCCATTGACTGTGACCTCCATGGAAAATGTAGATGACTACTATGTGTATGCAGTAGAGTCGGATACTGACCTTACTAATTTTAAAGACCCTCTCTCAGTTTCTTCCAACTCTTATTGTGACATTGCTGACATTCCACAAATTCTGTCCTCAGCTGAGCTAGCTGGGTCAAACGCATCTGCTGGAATACCATCAAACCATGATGTCACTGATCTATTATTTCACAATGACAAAGATAACAGACAATCTCAAAGAACAGACCCAGATATCAGCACTGTGATTAACTGGTTGTCTGGTTTTGAGAAAAGACCTGTGCACTGGAAGCTGGCTAGCTCATCATCAACATTGGCTCATCTCTGGGCAGAGTATAAACATCTCCCCTTGATCGATTATATCCTATAAATGTACAACAATGGTCCCAGTTATGCAAACATAATGGATCCAAGTAGCTGCTCCCAAAAATTTAGTGGCAGAACTCCTGGAACATCTGCATGGTGGTCCTCTATCTGGTCACTTTTCTTCTAGTCGAGTGTTTAAACAGGCTCACAGAGTGTGCTATTGGCCAGCCATGCACAGGGACGTAGACAACTGGTACAATATAATACAATTTATTTTTGTATAGCCCAAAATCGCATAAGAACTGCCGCAATGGACTTTAACAGGCTCTGCCTTTTGACAGCCCCCTAGCCTTGACTCTCTATGAAGACAAGGAAAAACTCCCAAAAAACCCCTTTAGGGAAAAAATGGAAGACACCTTGGGAAAGGCAATTCAACGAGAGACCCCTTTCCAGGTAGGCTGGGCGTGCAGTGGATGTCAATAAAAAGGGGGTAAATACAATACAATACACAGAACAGAACACAAGTAATCCTCAATAAAGTACAATACAATAGTGCAATATACAAAAGGTGTAAGCAATGTTATGATTGTCAAAGAGGAAAATCCCCAGTGCCCAAATATTGTGCACCCATGGGAGGTGTTCCCATCATCTGTCCATTTTAAAGGATTGCAGCTGACATGTTTGAGCTGCCAGTGACTTCCAAGGGTAATAGTTATCTACAGTACTTGTAGTGAAGGATTATTTTACAAACTCTGTTATATGCTCTCCCTGATCAAAAGTCTACTACAGTAGTGAATGCCTATTTGGCCATTATATTTGTGAAAATGGAGTACCAGAAATATTACATCTGGAAATATTAAAATAGTAAATTAAATTTAAAGTTAAACAAAATATTAAGTTACCTGGCTATTTGAAGGATTTTGTGACCTAAATGTTGTTGAGTTTAAAAAAAGGGAGCTGGGTGGGCATGTCCCCTATTTTAATTTGTTGAAGATGGATTTGGCACTGAATTTTTTTATCTTTCTTTTCCCTGTTAATGTATTACCAACTAGAATATTAGAATAGTGGTCCATTCTACTTGCAACTGTACGTCAACATAAACAAACAAAAAGTATGCTTGTTCCATATTTTGTTAACAACACACTATTCACTTTGATGGGGGGGGGGGGGGGGGGGGGAGTGTAAGACTTAATTATTGCTACAGTGACTGTGAATTATCACACATGCTAATCGTGTGGTGGGTGCGGCAACACACTGTATTAGTGCATGCTCCCAACCTCTCTCCCTTGAATTTGAAAAGAAAAAAAAAAAAAAGACTCCATATGTGGTTCCTGGTGGGAAGAGAAGAGAAAAGAGGGGGATATTATGTTTTTCTGTCACAAGAGTGTGAATAAAAGTGCTAGTGTTGCTGTATATTAGACTCTGAGCCAGTCTTAATGTTTTCAAATCCTGTTGCCTCAGGCACATTTACAAAATGAGTAGGAGAAGATCTGGAGCGTGCATTGCCGCACCCATCACATGAAAAAGAGTGGGCCTAATTTTGTCACAAGTGGACATAATGTTAATTTTATTACTGTTAAATATACACTCGTAAAAAGTATATCATTAAATAACAGTCTGATTACTGTTTTGCCATTCCTTGCAATTTGTGTATGCAAACCTGACAATGTACGTTTCCAGTCTCTGAAAACTTGAGTGAATCTGTCCTCAACTAGATTATTATAAAAATGCCAAAGTTGGATCTTTTGCTATCCTTTATTTCCAGCCATGCACTGTTTATCTGTTGTTTCAATGAGGCGCAAAGCTTTTTTAATACCAGTTGAGCTGGAGGCTCGAGGATATCAGACATATCCATGACCTGGCCAATCCTTCAGAATTTGACGGCTGGAGGGTGTAGATTTTCCAGCACATTCAGTAGTTCTGTTAATAGCACTAAAGTGCTAATGCTAAAGTGAAAACAGCTAGTGCTGAAGTTTTCACTCGCCATTGGGGCATCACAGAAATTTTCAGTGCCAACATCAGACTGCCACGTTTTGCACTTCTGTTTGTTTCCTTTCACTAATAAATGTCTCGACGACTGATTGTTGAGATATTGCTCTTGTTTCCCTCCAGCAAGACATAGGCCAACTAGTGATGGGTGATTTGTGAAATGATTCATTCATAATGAATGACTCTTTTAAGTGAATATGATTTGATTCAGTGGAACTCATCAGGAATGCTGAAGTATCTTCAGTAAGCTACTAGTTTATTGTCCCCTGTTCATGTGACGTCTTGAGTAGCTCTGATTGGTAACATTTCATTCTTATTTTTTAAAACTTGTTATGCTATATCATTGATGCGCCTATATATGCTTTCCAAGTGGCTTTAAAAGATTAAATTAACTTTTGAAGTGATTATACACTGGTGATTTTGCAGTTTAAGTTTATAATTGGCTGATATTTTAATCAGGGGAGATGTGTATTTCAAATAAAAATGCATGTATACAATATAGGCCAATTTTAATTTGAGGGAAAAATTAAAAATAAAAAAGCCAAGCTGTACTGTGGGCCAGTGGGGAAAGTGGGTGAGCCTAGTAGTCCAATCATGGCACATCCCCCGATTAAAAGCAGATTTAACATTGGTATGAATCATAACCAAGTATTACCTCATCATATTATGTACTTGATTAATGTCTACTATAAAGAAAGAGTGAAACTTAGCAATTATATTTGTTCAAAAACATTGCTCTCAGTTTTTGTATTATCATATCCTCAGCACGCAATATAAAATTAAACAATGTGGTACTTCAGTCTGCTTCATCATGGTTTGGCATTATTTGCTCTTTTAATTTTTTTAAAATTGTGCATACACATGTGATGCAACAGAAAATGCGTAATGTTGTTGATTGGCACTGTGAACTTCGCATTGACATACAGGTGGCCTTGGCTCTTTCAAAAATATTTTATATAATAAAAGGATTTTATAAAAAACTAGCAAAATACCCGCGCTTCGCAGCAGAGAAGTAGTGTGTTAAAGAAGTTATGAAAAAGAAAAGGAAACATTTTAAAAATAACGTAATTGTCAATGTAACTGTCATAGGCTTATTTTAGTATTGTGAGTGAATTTGATGATTGTAAAGAGTTTAATTTATGATTGTAAATGTTGTTTATGAGAAATGCACATTTTTAGGCTGTAAGGATCTCTTTGTAAACAACGTTTGCCGTTCTGCCCTCGAGCTGTAAAATGACCAAGCTGTCTGCTGAGTTTACTCTTGAGCATGCAACGTACTGTTGGCCATGCGAGAAGCAATCTTGTGTCAAGTCAATACCAACCTTTTTTATTTTTAGAGTTTTCCCTGTGACTTATTTATTGTCATAGCGAAGCAGACCCTTACTGGAAATTGGAGGTGTCTGAATTGGAATGGGAGGTCAGAGGGTGTGAGAGGGATGCGAGGAATAAATACAGTCTCCCCTGAGCCAGTTCCAGTGAAGACAGCTGCCACAATGAGGTTCATGTGCAGAGATTTGATCTGAAGTCTGGTGCTGTTACAAAGTTTTGGTGGTTGTAAATTTCGTAGTAAAGCAGTGGAGTAATTGAAAAGGCAGGAGTCACCAGCAGGAAGACGTGAAGCAAGGTGAACAATAACAGGCTTGAAGCGGTGGAGTAAAGAAGAAGGAAGCAGTGAGTACGACGAACAGCTGAGGAAAGTAAGGGAGCGAGTGAGGAGGCACCTGCGCGCAGGATGTCGCTAATGTATATAAGCAGGGAGCCAACCATGTAGTAGGTGCGTGGACAGCAGCCGTGCGGAAAAAGGAAGGAGGACTGGGGGAGGCCCTTGTGCATCTCTGCCGTGAAATAAATCCTCTATTAACGGAAACAAGGAATGAAACCGCCAAAAGGAGAGGTCAGTTCCGAACGTTCCTTACGGCATAATGGTGAAAACCGCCAAAAAGAAGATGTTATTTTCGAAATATTTTCGAAAGTTCGTTATGGGGCATGGTGCAAAATGAAACATACTTAACGTTTGTAAGTACAGTGTAAAGGATGAGAATGGGAAATTTGGGCTTCCTACATATATTGGAAGTCACAGAACTAGTGAGGAGGGGTTTTCCCGATCTATATATACAGTTCAGGGGGTACAGTAATCCCTCCTCCATCACGGGGGTTGCGTTCCAGAGCCACCCGCGAAATAAGAAAATCTGCGAAGTAGAAACCAATATGTTTATATGGTTATTTTTATATTGTCATGCTTGGGTCACAGATTTGCGCAGAAACACAGGAGGTTGTAGAGAGACAGGAACGTTATTCAAACACTGCAAACAAACATTTGTCTCTTTTTCAAAAGTTTAAACTGTGCTCCATGACAAGACAGAGATGACAGTTCTGTCTCACAATTAAAAGAATGCAAACATATCTTCCTCTTCAAAGGAAACAGAGAGGAAAGCAAACAAATCAATAGGGCTGTTTGGCTTTTTAGTATGCGAAGCACCGCGGCACAAAGCTGTTGAAGGCAGCAGCTCACACCCCCTCCGTCAGGAGCAGGGAGGGAGAGAGAGAGAGAGAGAGAGAGAGAGACAGAGAAAAACAAAGTCAAAAATCAATACGTGCCCTTTGAGCTTTTAAGTATGCGAAGCACCGTGCAGCATGTCGCTTCACTAAGCAGCTGCACAGAAGGTAGCAACGTGAAGATAATCTTTCAGCATTTTTAGACGAGCGTCCGTATCGTCTAGGTGTGCGAACAGCCCCCCTGCTCACACCTCCTACGTCAGGATCAGAGAAAGGCAGCGCAAGAGAGAGAGAGAGAGAAAGTAAGTTGGGTTTCTTCTCAGCCATCTGCCAATAGCATCCCTTGTATGAAATCAACTGGGCAAACCAACTGAGGAAGCATGTACCAGAAATTAAAAGACCCATTATCCTCAGAAATCCGCGAACCAGAAAAAAATCTGCGATATATATTTAAATATGCTTACATATAAAATCCGCGATAGAGTGAAGCCGCGAAAGGCGAAACGCGATATAGCGAGGGATCACTGTATACCCTTTTCCCCCCCCTTGGGTGTTGCAATAGGACATGAAACATACCTAACCTTTGTAAGTACACTGCAAGGAGTGAGCATACGAAATTTAAGCTTCCCCCCTATATGGAAAGTGGGAGAATTAGTGATGAGTCAATGAGGGCTTTGCCTTTTATATGTATAGATACAATGCAGTGTAATTAGTGCAGTTCAGATTTGTTTTTAAGTGTACAAAGTGCAATGAAACTATTATGTGCACACGTTCATGCACCACGCACTCATTCAACATTTAAGTGTGGCTATGCATATGTGATTCTGTACTTGTACCAGTATTATTTATAAAAACAATACGAGTTGAGTACACGTGTCGCCACCACTGGCTCACAATTTGAATCAAGGCAAACGCATACTCAAATCAGATGACTTCAGGTAATAATGACAGGTCAGCTACTATATCAGACATTCGGCACACTTTTGTGCAGAGCATTATTTTTGGCAGGACAGAAATGTAGGAGAAACAGAACTGTTGAGCCAAATGTAGAGTAATATGCAGCCTGAAGCTATAAAAATTTGGCAGACTGGGGCTGCACATTTGGCAAATTTCAAAACTCTACCGATGACATCCAGTGTAAGCAGACAAGCGAACAGGAAAGATATCCTTACCTCAAGGAGATATAATCTGTGATAAAATGTATTACTCACAATTTACTTTTGTTGTCATAAGCATGCCCCAGTAACACAAAAGGCATTTTTTAATTGAAACCTTTTCTGCTGCAAAGTGGATGTATTAAGTGGGTTTTAAGCCTTTTCATTTCACATTTGGACCCCAGCCCTAGGAATTCCATTTTAAAACTCAAGAACTAGGTATTTTTTTAATTTATAAAAAAATGCTTCACTTTAGAACACAATTTCATGTAACGAGGTAATATATACCATTATTATGAATACCTATGACTTGAAAAATACTGAGCTTATCCTGTAAGAAACTATAAAAATTCACACCAACTCTGAAAGGGTAGTTATTGGACAGCAAACTTAAATGTAAGTAAATGCTCATTTTACTGAAAGAAATGAGGGCCAGGAGCACAGATTATACATTCATGTCAAAAAAAAAAAAACCACAACATGACATGCTTTTTCTGTTTTTAACACATGTCGACATAATAAGATCTTTATTTAATAAGTATCTTTAGATAATATAAAGGTGTGAGCTGTAGGCTGTAATGGTGATTTAATTAGAGAAAAAAAAAAATTTGCCTTTGCAATAATCTTTTCAGTGAGAATCGAACAGATATGCCTTTCCGTCTGTGGAAAAAGTAAGTACACCTCTGTCTCTAATAGTTTGTTTTGCCCCCTTCGCCAGAAAAACCTCATTTAAGCATTTTCTGCAATTGTGTACCAGTCTCTAACACTGACTGGGAGAAAGGTTTTCCCACTCCTCTGTGCAAAATTCTTTCAGTTGTGTGCTGTCTAAGGAGCCCATTTCAAATCCTCCACAACATCTCAATAGGATTTAGATCTGTGTTTCAGCTTGGTCCTTGCACAACCTATAATTTCTCTACTTTCAACCATTCATTTTTTGATATCATGGTATGTTTAGGGTCATTGCCACATTGCAGGGTCGTTTGGTTGAGCTTCAATATTCTGACAGACAGTCTCACATTATCTTCAAGCACCCTCTGGTACAAGAAAGAGTTCATATTGGATTCGATGATGGTGAGCTACCCAGGCCCTGATACAGCAAAGCAGCCCCCAAAACATAGAATTTCCATCACCATGCTTTACACTTAGTTTCAGTTTCTTCTGGTCAAATGTAGTCTTTGATTTTTTGCCCAACATCTCTTCTGGTCCTGTGGCCAGATAACTCTCTCTGCTTCGTGTTTTCAGAGAACATTGTTTCATAAGTCCTGTTCTTGGCCTAAGTGTTCATGGGCAAACATTAGCCTTGTTTTGATGTTCTTTATGGCCGGTGAAGGTTTCATCCTGGCCCACCTCTCATTTAGATCTAAGTTGTGCTACCCCTTTCTAATTGTAGACTCATACCCTTTGACTTCAACAGTGACCAGAGCAAAATGTAGGTCTAGTGATGAACTTCTGGGGTTCTTAAAGAAAGCATCATGTGTTCTGCAAATGATTTACTCTTGCAGATGACCTTCCAGACAGAAATGGGCATTTCCAATTGCTTAGAGAGCTTTTTAAAACCTCTTACCAGACTCATTGGCATTTAAGGCCTCAGAGAGCTCTTTTGATCTAGGCATGGTGATATCACACACTTCAACAACAAAAGGTAAGTCAAAATAAATGTCTGAGGTTTAAATAAGACCAGTTCCTCCAAGATCCCCTCGACTCATGTTCTAATCATTTGCACCTGTTCTGGTACATCTGATTGAAATTTCAGGTATTTCAAGCAGTAATAAACATAGGGGTGTACTTTCTTTTTCCATACGTGAAATTTGCATTTATGTTTATTTAAATTTATTTAATGAACTACAAAATATTAAAAGTGGCATGATATTTGTTATGTCACCTGTACCTAAACATACTGTTTAAATGAAGATTAACTATTGTTATAACCACATATGTTAACAAAGAAAAAACATTTACTTTTTTCACACAACTTTACATAAAAGAATGTTTGTTGACCTCCTGCTTTATAATAAACCAGCATATACTTGCTGAATCATCAGAGCTATGACGCTGCACTGCCAGTGTTTGGTAATAGAGTTCATGTTAAGCCAGCAGGATGTTAAACTTAATGACTGCAGTTGCTGGACCTCATTGCCTTGAAAGATGTCCGTCTACACAACAGTGGGTGCCAGGAAAACCTTAATGTCAACAAAACAAGGGACTGGTTCTAGACTTCAGGAGGCAGGAGATAATGTCAGCAACTTTAAATATCTCCATCATCGGCTATACTGTGGAGTCACTTTGTGCTCACCTCCGTTCAGGCAAATGATAAAGGACAAAAAGAAATTGAATCCTAAATTCATGAACAGCTTTTAACCTGGGTCATAAGGACAAGTCACCAAACCAGATTAGTATTGTTTGTATACAGTGTTATATTTATTTGCCCAATGTTGTACTAATACACATTGGTGTGTTCACTGCTTGTTGTTTTGTATTGCACTGCTGTTACTAGTCTGTGAAAGACATAAAAGCAACGATCTTCCCATTGTATGGCAATAAAGCTAATCTTGAATTTTTAATTTATTTATATAATTTAAAATGAAAACTAAATTTACCCAATATAAATGTTACAGGTGGCCATAGTGACAGAGTTTAAATACCCATTTGTCTTGTGCCTTAGTGGCCACAGGTGATGCACCATATTTTTCAAACAGTACTTTGTGGGTTTCATAAGTTGGTTGCAGATTCTTGATGAACTTACCCTTATGAATACTGGGGAACACACACAAACACACACGCACACGCACACACAAACTTTTACATTTGGGTCAGGGTACCTCTAAACTGCACTAAAAAAAATTCGCCTTAACCGTGATAAAAAAAAATATTAGTTTCACTCAACATGCACAGCAAAATGCACAAGTAGGAGAGAAGCTTCAAGACACTCCAGAAGCTCTTCAGCGTCACATGAGAAGGAGGTCATGTTTAGGGCATGACTTAAAGATCCTGATGATGTGGTAGTTTCCAGATCTGAACCTGAAGTTACCTAGTAACTAAGTCCTTGGGGGCCACACGAAAGGATAAACAGTTTAATGTCCCTGCAGATTAAAAACAGTCATACAGAGCAGTGGTCTAATTAGAAATGTTTCCATGGGACTCAGAAATTGACATGAAATGAAAGTCAGTGTTTGAAGAAATGTATACAAAGGGAAATTAAAACCAAATAAATAAATAAAACCTGCACTGGCACTTTGTCACAATTCTCACAAAATTGTCTTTTGCCCAAAATGAATAAAACATTTTCATGCTTTTTCCTTCTGCAATAATGCTGGGAAAAACTGCACATTTGTTGTTTCTGTCAACAAAATACACCAAATGTCATACAGGGTGTAACAAAGAAGATGTGCTTTGAATTGAGAAAATCTTGGCTGCTTTTCCTCTTCAGAAGCAGAATCTGGGGATTTAAAGAAGAAAAATGCTTCATTGACATGTCAGTCTGGATCATAAATTCCAAAATGCCATTGTAGATACTTGATTTAAGGTAGAATCCATGCCAGATGCTTCATTTAGATATTAGTTGAGTTGAAGAGGAAGTTAAGCAAACACAGAAACATTCATTATATGATATTTTTCACTAGGCCTATGGCTGAAATAAATTGGGCAAATTCTTAATAGATCAGTGATGGTTTTTTCATTTTGCCACACATAACTTAAGAATTGCATGATGGACAAGTTATCTACCTCTCTTAAAATGTTCAATTTTATTTATCTCAATGTTTCTGTGTATAGTTTAAAGATTAAATGATGAAATGTAAGATAGAAAGACACTGTAGGATGACTTTCATGATGTGCTGAAAATCGGCGGTAGCCTAGGCATTCCCTTTAGAGTATGGGAACAAGTGGATTGTGATTTATCACAAAAGGGATCACCAATGGCAGCAATATCTTATCTGCATGGCTTCAGTCATTTCAAAACACTGTTGCACTGCGTAATAGTTCCGATATGGAGGCCATTTTCCTATGTCCTTTTAGATCAAGTGAGGGGACTGCATCTGGATAAAGTGTTTGCTTTAGTGAGCAATCGAAATCTGACTGTGCCTGAACTTTAATTTGTTTGAAGTAGTTTGTGATATATCCTAAAGTCCCGCCCTGAATGAAGACTGAACAACGTGGACTTGATTTAGAGGTTCCAGTCATGGATAATTAAGTAGTTAAAACTTTCTGGATTCAGTAGATGTGAAATACATTTGGACTTTAAATTGGTCTATGGAATCACTCAATAGAAAGTGTTTCTAGGACTAAGCTTCTTGATTAAAACTGTTCAGCATCTAAGTAAATACTTAACTACATACCTCCTAATGTGATGCCTGTAATTGCACACTGTTTTACTAACTGGGACACACCAGAGTTAATTGTAATTTCCAGAAGGTACTGCCTCAAATGCTACTTTAACAGTGCAGAATGAATTATCCAGTAATAAATACACCTGTTTTGAGAAGCAGAGCCTTTGCTCATAGCATCTCTAAACTCTGCAGCAAGAGGAGTATCCTTTGGGCTGATATGTTTAAATTAAGACAGAAGTTTCATTATTTTATCAAAACTTGTTACACATGCTGCTACAGCTGTCCACGTCATTTTAAATAAATTAATCGTTTTCATTGGCTGCTTCTAATTTTGCCCCACTTTCTTTTCTTTTTTGATGTCCTTTAGTGGCACTGGTGCATCTTAGAATGTAAATATCCCCATCAGTGATCTTATGTTAGATGTTCATGTTAACCTGCTGCCGCCATCTTGGTTTGACGATGCCCGGGTGCTGAAAGAATTTCAGATGCTTTAGGAAGCTTTTTACAACAGATAGACATACGAAAAGAAGGCTAACTAGACAAACCACACTTTATTCATTCCCAAAAGGAGATTATGTGTGTATGTAAAATTTGCATAGTTTACTTTTTCAGTTTAACACTGTTCAAGGTATCATGTGGTTTTAGTATTCTCCATTTTGTGTTTTGATCCTGTATTTGTAATCATGTAATGTATGCTGGGCTTATACATGGAGATGTGCTGAAAAATACCGGTTTTTGTGGATGCTCTGTAAATAGCTCCATAGAGCAACTGTGTTGGTGTTGATGGACTTGGTTGAGCCTGATCTTACACAAATGCAGGAGGGATGTACTGTGGAGTTGGTTGAGAGAATGACCCCTCTGTAAGCAAGTGTATATAGGCAATCACAGAAAAAGAAATCTAGTGATCTAGTATTGCAAGGTATGGGGACTTTTCTTAGCTTCAATATTTCTCTCTAATTGCAGCTTTTGTTACAGACTAATGCCCATTGTGTTGGATTGAGAGGGATTATAGCTTTCCCACTACTACTTCTGCAATCTCTTCCGACATCTTTGTTTTTGTTCTTTAATTGTCAATATTTCTGTATTTACTGTGTCACTCAAATTAATACAATGTGTTAAATTTTGTTTGACCAGTCAAAAATTTCCAGTTATAGAAGCAAAAGATGAAAAACACAGTAGACAGGAAACAACCAATAGCTTAGGAATCCTGGTATAATCTAAACACTTTATTTACTCTTTTACAAAATTAAATTTGATTTAAGCAATTTTACTCAAATATGGTGTTTCAATAAGGCTCTTTGCCAAACAAAAAAATTTGGGAGTGAGCATCAGTAGATTTTGCGCCCTAGGAAGCAAGTCACCCAAACTATTCTATAACATTTCAGTAATTATTTACCGCTCTGATGCTGATCTTTATGATCATAAAATAGGTCATTATGATAGCATTTGATGATAAGAATTCATAATTAATTGCAGAATTATGGTATTTGAGGGTTTCTCTAGACTAGAGTGTCTCTTTCTCTTACATGATTTGGCTCAAAAACTAATCAGCACATCGTCATCTCATAACTGGCTTAAATTTCAAGTTTGGTATTTTTCCGTCCAGCCATTTTAGCTCTAGATCATTCTCAAGAAACTGTTACACACAGACACACACACACAAGACAGACACACACCCATCATTGAGATATCAATATTTTTGGTATCAGGGGACCCTAAAATGTCGAAATCTGTTGAAAACTGGAGATTTTTTTGACAAATCTAAAGCTTTTGGTCCCCTCCCACAGACAATAGGTTATGGAGGGGGAGGGCACAGAACACAAATAGAAAATTAAAGACAAAAAGTAAAGTATTCCTGATATAAAATTCAGCACTGCAAGCTTATACTGTGTCAGACTCATTGACAAGTGCTCATCTGCACATCAGCTTGTTGGAACAGCAGTCTCTTAGGCCACAGCAAATCAGACTTCAAATCCAACATTTCAAAGTGAAATGTACACACTCCTAAGAAGTCTAATACTAAGCTCACAACAATGCAAATTTCTTGCCACTTGTTCATAAAAATGTGAAAAATGGGTTTCCTAGGCAGAGATGAAGTTATGTGCCAAAATTTTCAGGACTTTCTTATACAAAATAACAACATGTTCATTTATTATTAAGGACATTTACTTAGTTTCTGTAAAATGTCTGGAAGCTCAACAAGAGTATCAGTATTATTTCTGCATTTCATTTTGCTTTCATCTCATATGGTAAACCAGAAACTTTCCATCACAAATCTGAAGATGAGATGGCCTTTTTGAATATGCATGAGCATCTTAAATGTACAGAGCAAAACACATAACCTAAATCCTACTTAAATATCCAGAAAAGTATACAATGTGAAGAAAAGAACCAATGCAAATGTTAAAAAAAAAAAAAACAATAAATGCAAAAAATGGAAAATGAATGGTCTGATGCTGCTATATGCTATACAGGTGCTGGTCATAAAATTAGAATATCATGACAAAGTTGATTTATTTCAGTAATTCCATTCAAAAAGTAAAACTTGTATATTAGATTCATTCATTACACACAGACTGATGTATTTCAAATGTTTATTTCTTTTAATGTTGATGATTATAACTGACAACTAATGAAAGTCCCAAATTCAGTATCTCAGAAAATTAGAATATTGTGAAAAGGTTCAATATTGAAGACACCTGGTGCCACACTCTAATCAGCTAATTAACTCAAAACACCTGCAAAAGCCTTTAAATGGTCTCTCCGTCTAGTTCTGTAGGCTACACAATCATGGGGAAGACTGCTGACTTGACAGTTGTCCAAAAGATGACCATTGACACCTTGCACAAGGAGGGCAAGACACAAAAGGTCATTGCTAAAGAGGCTGGCTGTTCACAGAGCCCTGTGTCCAAGCACATTAATAGAGAGGCGAAGGGAAGGACAAGATGTGGTAGAAAAAAGTGTACAAGCAATAGGGATAACCTCACCCTGGAGAGGATTGTGAAACAAAACCCATTCAAAAATATGGGGGACATTCACAAAGAGTGGACTGCAGCTGGAGTCAGTGCTTCAAGAACCACCACGCACAGACATATGCAAGACATGGGTTTCAGCTGTCGCATTCCTTGTGTCAAGCCACTCTTGAACAAGAGACAGCGTCAGAAACGTCTCGTCTGGGCTAAAGACAAAAAGGACTGGACTGCTGCTGAGTGGTCCAAAGTTATGTTCTCTGATGAAAGTAAATTTTGCATTTCCTTTGGAAATCAAGGTCCCAGAGTCTGGAGGAAGAGAGGAGAGGCACAGAATCCATGTTGCGTGAGGTCCAGTGTAAAGTTTCCACAGTCAGTGATGGTTTGGGGTGCCATGTCATCTGCTGGTGTTGGTCCATTGTGTTTTCTGAGGTCCAAGGTCAATTGCAGCCGTCTACCAGGAAGTTTTAGAGCATGAACTTCATGCTTCCTGCTGCTGACGAACTTTATGGAGATGCAGATTTCATTTTCCAACAGGACCTGGCACCTGCACACAGTGCCAAAGCTACCAGTACCTGGTTTAAGGACCATGGTATCCCTGTTCTTGATTGGCCAGCAAACTTGCCTGACCTTAACCCCATAGAAAATCTATGGGGTATTGTGAAGAGGAAGATGCAATACGCCAGACCCAACAATTCAGAAGAGCTGAAGGCCACTATCAGAGTAACATGGGCTCTCATAACACCTGAGCAGTGCCACAGACTGATCGACTCCATGCCACGCCGCATTGCTGCAGTAATCGAGGCCAAAGGAGCCCCAACTAAATATTGAGTGCTGTATATGCACATACTTTTCATGTTCATACCTTTCAGTTGGCCAACATTTCTAAAAATCCTTTTTTTGCATTGGTCTTAATTGATATTCTAATTTTTCAAGAAACTGAATTTGGTACTTTCATTAGTTATCAGTTATAATCATCAACATTAAAAGAAATAAACATTTGAAATACATCAGTCTGTGTGTAATGAATGAATCTAATATACAAGTTTCACTTTTTGAATGGAATTACTGAAATAAATCAACTTTGTCATGATATTCTAATTTTATGACCAGCACCTGTATATCTACCAGGTTGGATTAAGAAAATCAGAACACACTCTTGGTTTCATGCAAAAGTTGACCAACTGCATAACCAATACATGTTAATCCAGTCCTGAACAAAAAAAAAAAAAAAAAAAAAACAGACCTAGTAGCTTATATGGGATTAAATTTAATCATCTGTTGAATAAACCAAATCCTATCAAATTTTCTTTGGCATTTGTGATGCTGTAGTGCCATCTTCTGGTCTCAGCGTTTGCTTCTGATTCATGTAGTCATTTTCTGGACTTTACCAGTAAGTGCTACTTCATAAGAAATCAAAGCCCACTACCACAGTCATATTGGGCAGAAGACAGGAAAAGTAGCTGGGGTGTACAACCTGTCAGTCACAAGACACACTCATCCTCAACCTCACAAATTATGGAAGAAAAACTTTACAAGTAATGTAACCTAAATTATATGTGCACTCCTAATTGTAGAAAATGAAAGTTACCATGCAAGTTAAGATAATTCCTCAGTTTTCTAATGAGATCAGCTAAATGTCAGGATGAAAATGACTACATATTGGGAGAGAATTTGGTAAAGAGTGGAAGAAATAAGCATTCTCTAAAGTCTAGAGTGTTTTTTTTTCTTTTTATAATAATGAGTTCCTTTTAGTTTGATAGTAAAATGTGAGAAATCCCAAAAAAATGAACAATATGTAAAATGAAACTATACAGAACTGAACAAAACTCACAGATATGGAAATATTTCACAAAATAGGAATAACATTTGGAGAAAAAAAATCACAGGCAGTGAATCTTAAAACTGTTAAATCTCACTTGCAGGCATAGTGAATATAGCAGCATCAGTATGCAAAGCATTTTCTGAGTTTATAATGTATTTTGAAATTTTAAATGGTGCAAATTGTCTCAGTAAATAATTTTGTAGCAGATACGCATCTCATTTATTTCTTTTATTTGGAGTCTCTTACTACATTGAAATAATAGCTGTATCTTTACAGAATATATATATATATATATATATATATATATATATATATATATATATAGAGAGAGAGAGAGAGAGAGAGAGAGATCAAGAAGCTGATTATGCACAATATTACAAATATAAAAGGTAAAAAAACTGCATTAAATACAAAACTAATTAAATAACATTCTTGCATTTAGTCACCGGGGGTTTAGAGCCCAATCCAGCAGCAACAGATACAAGGTGGAAATCATTTTTTGAATGGCAGTCTGTCATAGAGCAAACATGAACACCCTCAATCATCAGTTCACCAACTGTAATACAAGGTGCTTTGGGAATGCTGGAAAATTAGTAATTAATGGAATTGTGGAAAACCAAAGCAGGAGTACAGTGATTATACATACAAACTGTATTTCTGTATTTACATGCTTCCCCTTGGCCATATTATCCGTAGCTATGGACTGGGTTATCATTTTTATGCAGATGATACTCAACTCTACTTCAATGTTAAAAGTGGAACTTCATCAGAGCTTTCTCAGCTCACAACCTGCCTTAGTGAAATTAAAACCTGGATGGAGCAGAACTCTTTAAATTAAATTGCAATAAAACTGAACTCCTGCAAATTGGGACTAAAATGCAACTTAATAAAATGAGCTCTTTCCCAGTCCATCTTGGCGGTGATCTCATCAGACCTGCCTCTACTGTAAAAAAATCTTGGTGTCATTTTTGATTCCTCCCTCTCTTATTCCGCCCACATAAATCACATTAAGAAACTTTCTTACTTTCACCTCCGTAACATATCCCGTGTTCGCTCCTTCCTCTCCTTCGCTAATGCTGAGAAACTTGTCCATGCTTTTATCACATCCCGCATCGATTATTGTAATTCCCTACTGGCAGGTGCCCCTTCTAATCTTATATCACAGCTCCAGCTTATTCAAAACTCAGCTGCAAGAGTCCTTACTCGAACCAGCAGTAGCGAGCACATCACATCCATCCTGCTCCGTCTCCACTGGCTCCCTGTGTCTTACAGAATCGAATATAAAATCCTACTAATAACCTACAAAGCCTTAAATAACCTCACGCCAAACTACATCAGTGACCTTCTCCATCACTATGTGCCTGCCCGCCCACTAAGGTCCTCTGATTCTGGCAATCTTGTTGTACCCCACACTAATCTACACTCCATGGGTGACAGGGCCTTCAGCTGTATAGCACCCAGACTCTGGAATGACCTACCGAAATTAATCAGGTCAGCTGACTCCATGAATTCTTTTAAAAAACAACTCAAAACTCATCTGTTCAGGAAGGCTTTTAGCTCTATTTGACTTTATTACCCTTCTCTCAGTTTACTTCTCTGTCAAGATGCTCATGTAACCTGTATGTGTGTGTGTGCGAGACCATCAATTATGTTGTCTGTTTTGTTTTTTTTTCAGAATTCACTGTCTTAATCTTCATTTATTTATTTATCTGGTTTGTACAATGCTATATACTGTATACCCTGCCGTTCTTTATTATATTCTGTAAGTGCCTTGAGCATGGGAAAGGCGCTATATAAATAAAATGTATTATTATTATTATTAAACTACACAGAGTCAAAAATGAGTGTGGGAATCAAATCCAGAACACTGGATTTGTGAAGTAGTGTGCTAACTACTGTGTCATCATGCCACTCTGAATAATCACATTGCTTCTTTACCATTATGTAATGCTCAGTAAAGAAAATTAAGGTGATTAATGAGTCACATGCTTTGCAAATAGAATCAAATAAATCTAATGGAACAATATATTAAATAAATGTTAATTGCATCCTGTGTTTTTCCTTTTTATGCTCAAAGCATTCCGTAATTGAAAGTTATTCTGCATTTAACAAAATTCAACTGTTTTGCTCCAATTTTCTGCAATAATCGCTGAAATAAAACATTTCTATTGTATACTTGAACTTTTACACCCACTAAATCACATGAATTCACACATATACACATACACCCTCATATACTGTACAAATACACATGAACTGTATATATTAGTATACATACCGAGAAATAAAATTTTAAGGATATGTTCTTCATCTTTAAAAGAAGCAATCTCTAATAAGCTTGAAATACAGAAATTCCAGCTGACACCAACACAGAAAACACTGCGTTTTCCGAATGTTCTAATTTACCTCTGACTTCCAAGCTAGGCATTGTGCAAGTGCTTTTCAAACATTCATGTCAGTTGGTATTGACAGTATTGTGGCACATATAACATTTTAAAGTCTTACTGTTGAACTAGGACTGTAAAACACTGTTAGATTCGAGTATACTAGACTGGAAAAGCAACTAGCAAATTGGCTGGCATCAGAAAACAAACTGCTGTCACTTGCCATAAAGACAAGCCAAGGCTTTCATCCATAGTTTGACAAACCCCAGGGGATGCCATCTCTTTTTAAGAACCTTGTGAGGCTGATGGAAGTTTATCAATTATGCAGGGCCAATGTGCCTCATCGTTTTCTTCACTAGGGACTAAAGCACATCAGGCAATTGCAAACTGGGCTAAGGAAGCCTCTTCCTAGACCACGCGGGGCAGCCTTGACTTCATGCTTGCATACAGTGTTAGGTAAAGAAATTCTGTCCATACAGCAATAAAAAATAAGCTCAGTAAAAGAACAGCAACATTTTGACCAACAATGAACCAAGGGAATTCCTTTGTCCTGCTACTGTGACAGGAATTCTCAAGCCTTGAACGGTCTCTTATTAGGGATGCACAATAATTTATTTCAGAAAGTCATGTGAATGTCAAACTTCTTATGTTACTATGTGGCTGCACTAACTTAGCTTTTTACTTACTGAATCTCCTCTTCACCAGTAGTTAGTATTTCCCTGAACCCAACAAGTGCTCTTCATAAGAGAAAAAAAAGTTTCTGCACAATGCAAATCATGTAATTTTTGTGTTATGTACTCACTTATTAAAAATATTTATGTGAAACATAAAACAACAAATAATGATACCTAACCAAATATAACAATTGCTTTTTCTCTCCTTCCCTTATTATAATCAGCTTATGTTTCCTTTTTAACCTTCCTGGTACCCATTCACACAATTTAAAATGTGGAAAGTGTTTTCTAAAGCTAGAGAAACAAGTTTACCTTTATAGCTCTCTGTAAATCCAACTCTTCCCTTTTCTTTGTGTGCTTATCATGCTAATGCTCACAGAGAGCTTACACTTATTCCGGCAGCAGCAGCTAAAATAAGGGTAAATATCTACATTACAGCCTCTCTACAATGACTTTACAGAATCATAGAAAAGAATTACAGGATTGCAAAAGATAACATATGGCTAAATAACATAATATCCAGTCATAGCTTAACAGGCAGACATACATCAAAAGTGTTAAACCACTTCCAACCTGTAACAATTAGTCATGTCTGTTGATTGTTTCAAGTAGATGCCAAGGTTGTGGGCTATAGGGGCATCAAACTGTTCTGATTCTTTGTTTTAGGCATTTCAGATATAGGCATGAATATCTACATATCTTTTGCAGCGTTACATTTTGAAATTATTATTAGTTATTATCTGACTTGTGCTTTTATGCAAAGTGACTTACAACATTTGACATATAATTGGTTGCATTTCTTTTGTTTGTCCATTTGGAGCACAGGTAAATGAAAATGACTTGCTTATTATGGTCACACAGTGTCAGTAGAAGGATTGGAAATGTACAATTTTAGGGTTTGAAATCTTAACCATTTCACCACACTGGCTGCCACTACGCCACACTGTCAGTAGTACATGTTAGTTTTCATCTCTTCCCTTTACACATCATAACATTCATTTAATCTTACAGCAACAATGCTCAGGAATAATCACTGCAATACTAGCATTGTCTGACAAAGGAAAGGATAAATGCACTACAACATTTTACATATCCCTACTACAAACATCACTGTTGAACATCTTAAATTTAGTTATGGATTAAAATCACATACTTTTTTGATGTGTATATTTATATTTTGAAAATGTACGTCACTCATTATACTGTTATTTTTCCAACCATTAGAACTTTTTGGCCAGTTAAAATGTGCTGAGGCAGTTTTTAAAACGAAAGCCCTAATCTCAGCCACGGCAATGGTGCGGCACCAAATGGGATGAAAGTGGTAATCAGTTTCTGAACACTCACTACAATGAATATGATCAGCAAGGAGTCAGTTAGCAAAAGGAGTTTCAGCCAGCCTGAGAAATGAGATAGATCAACAGTGCATGATGGTTTGGTGCTTTTAATGACACTCGAGTCAGGGCCTTGACTTAGTGTACTGTGCACTGGTATAAAACTCCACAGTGAAGAAGAGTGCTCTGTGCAGTCTATCAATCCATCTATAACCAGTAAACTAATTATTCAATGGATATTATTCAGTGGATTCAATTATTTTATCCAAGTACAGACTAGACTATGACTGTCCTTAGAGATATGAAAGACACCTGGTTGCAAGATATCATTACATCTCATTAAAATTATCATGTGGAAGTGACTGAAAATCCAATTTAGTACTTCATCTCAAAACCACTAATATTTGTTTCTGGGGTGTCAAGGGAAAATGCTGACATTCTTTGCAATGTTTACTTTGATAATTTTATGACAGAAATTCAAGCTTAGTTACAAGTTCCAAAAGAAATGTGATTATATTCCTGATCAGGAATTCAGCGCTCAATGTCTGTGCTTTCAGAAGCCACATACATTATTATGCCAAGAACAGCACAAAGTTAATAGTAAATGACTGAAACCAACATTTTCAATGACGATTCACCAAGTAAAGAAATTATAGCAACTGGGAAATTAAAGTTACCTGCTTATCAATAATTTCCCTGTGGTGAAATTGCTCTGAAAGTCAGCTGCTTGACTGTGGCTCAGTAAACAGCATTTTACACTTCTTTAATGTTTTGTGGTCTTGTTAAATTTTAAAAAGGCGTTTCCTCAAAAATTCTAACCAGCGTCATCAGAGGCCTTTGGATCAGAATTCCATGGACACTTAGTACACAAGGTTTAGCAGCTAGAAAGTGAGAAGTTGGTAAAGCTGTGAGGTCTGACAGCAGCAGAGGAGGAAAATTGATTGACGAGATATACACAATGAAAACAGACACTACAGAGCATTCAAATGACACCACTTATTTTTTATTTATAGTTAAGTTCTTTTTCTTTTCTCATGTCAGGGTTTAATTATTTATTGGCTGTGTGCTTTCAAGAAAACATTTATCACTAAGGTTACAGAACCATTTCACGTCAAAATGTATTAAGGCAACTCTGTGAACAGGCATCAGCAGTTTGTGAAAATTCCTCTAGGAGGCACCAAATTGCTTTAAAATACACATACAAACACAGTTACCTTTCTAAAACGTACAAGAATAGCCGTCTGTCTTGCTTAATTTAATTATAATAGTTTACTTTTTTGTAGTTACATAAAAACTAGCCTCTCACTAGAAATGCCTTAAGACATTTGAGAAAACAGTTCCAGGCATATTCTTTTCTGCGGTGGAACAGCACAACAGCAGACATTTTATCTTTAAGATCACTTTATGAAAAAGGAAATTTGTTAGTGTAAAATACTAATGACAATTTTTGTCACCTTATTAGAATGTCCCAAATTAAAAGACTAGATGGGAATATTACTTTACAAAATAAGACATTTGAAATTTATTTGAAGATTGTATTTACCACATTTTAATGTTTTCAAAACAGATTATTGGTTAAAAAAGACAAACTGGATGAAAATACAGTAAACTGCTGCTGAAGATTAAAAAAGAAGGATAATGTGACAGACTATTGTGAATCGATACAAAAAAAAAGAAAAAAATAATACACCTTTAGAGTGATACTTTCTTTTTAATGCAGTCAGGTGAACTTCAAGATTTATATGAGTAACAAAAATATTTAGTTGCACAACAGATGTAATTTAAATAATCAACTATTTTAAATTAAAAGTGAAATGCAACTTATTCTAAGATGTTCCAGAGCCTACTAACTTATAGATTTCCTGTGTATCTGTTGCTGATCTGACATAGCATGGGGTAATGAATTCTAATACATTTATAGGAAAGTTATTTTACTGAGACTCAAAAACTTATATTTAAATTAGATTATCCTACAATGCTATTACGTTATCCTACAATGCTCTCTAGCCTTCAAGGTTTTGAGAAAACAATGGTAACATATTTTTATAAAAGAAATACTCTCTTGAAAGAAAAAAATGACTAAAACTAGTTGTGAGCAATAAAATGCACTGCATTTATTGTATGGCAGCTTTAGAAGCACAAGCAGAGCAATAGAAAATTGAGTGCCATTTCAGTTTAATTTTCTTAAATGTTTTAATGTCCTTATTTAAATAATGTGCATACTACAAAACAAGACACTATAACTTATTTGCTCCATCTCTGTCCTAACTTTATCCAGTTTTGAAGAAGTCTAATTAGTCATATTGTTTAGGGTATTAACATACAGTATGTTTCCCTAATAAGTGGATTCCAGTTTACAATACAGTGTACGTTTTTCTCATTTCTTTATATTTTATTCTTCTATACATTGCAAATCATTATGATGGATTGCTCTTTAAACAAGGTGCTGTATGAAGCAGTTTGATTGATTTTCTCTTAAAAGATTATCGCATAGAAGCACCTGCATCGTGATGCTGCACTTTGAATTAAGAATTTCTCCATAGGGACTCCTGGTTTTCTCTCACAGTCTAAAGGCAGTCAAGTCAACTTGACTGAAGACTTCGATTTGCCCTCTTATGAGCAAATGAGGAGGTGTGCAAGAAAGTGCCCTAAGGCAGACAGATTCTGGTCCAGCGCCAGTTCTTGTCTTGCCCTTGATACTACTAGGATATGCTTCAACTCCCCACAACCCTGAGCTAATAAAAGTCTGATTTAGAAACCATAGACTGACTAATAGCTACTAGTAAACCTGAGTGATTTACAACACATTCTAGAACCGAAAAGCAGTGATTTCAAGATGTAACCAGCAATTTGAAAAAGTTTTGCAATATAATTTATTAATTAAGATCAATTGCTCACAATAGTCTGATACTGTACATCAAGACAAATTATTGTAATTAACTTCAACTTTCTGTTTTGCTACATTTAAACAATCACTTCACAAGCTTTGTGTTGTAAACAGTTCTAATGAAGTTTCTATATAAAATATATTTTTGGAAAGAATATATAAAACTTCCCATGTCCAGCTTCAACAAACTAAATAAATGCTCCTTGCTGATTTGTTCTGTGATTTTTCATCTAATGAAAAACAGAGTAAAAAGAAGATGAAGTCTGGAGATCATCTAAATAAATTGACATGTAGAAACACTGACTTCTTGAAAACTCACACAAGGGTAAATTAGGCAGTAGGTTTTGCTTTACTCTACTTTTTCTTTGTTACCTCTCTTGTGTTTTAGAGAGAAACTAAACACTTAAAAAAATCTTCACATTTATATTTCTAAAATGCAAAATCACAAAGAGATAGGTTTATTTTGTATTTCTACAATATGTCCATATACAACTTTAACTTTGATAGAAAGATTCACTTTTGTAAATTACACATGTAGAAAGATATCTTACTGTACATCTTACAGCTGGGAATACGACTTCTATATTTCTTGTGTAAGTGCATCAGAACAAGCAAGCTCTATTCTGTGCAATAAAGGAAGGGAGAGTGAAGTTTTAATCCCCGTGTGCTTGAGGTGCTGGGTAATGTAAGAAAAACTTGTTAGACAGAAGGCATTATAAAAACTTATTCATGTACTAGAAATGAAAAGAAAATGAGAAATTATTTGAATAAATTCTAGGTTTTTTCTAGATTTTTGCCATTAGTTTTCCAATTTATACTGTATGCTCTTGTGAGTGAAATCTACTGGGTAACACACTAAGCACTTTATCGCCACATCTGACAAACTGCAGGATTCTGAGCAAGTTATCAAACAACCTGGACATCTATGAAAAAAGAATGTAAATAACTGGATTAAGGATATCTACTTGTAGTGTCTTGGAGGATATTCACTTCATGAAATGAACCATATGAAATGTGTAAACTATGAATGAACACTACAAAAGAAAAAAAACTTCATTATTTGCAGAAAACATATAAGGCATATTTGACTCAAACAAAACCACAAAGTACCAAATTAATACAAAAACTCTGATATCTCTCTAGACCAATCTTAATTACTTTTAAACCTCTAACTATAAGGTGCCAAGGCTCTTATTCCCTGCTCAATGTATTAAACCACAGGTCATATGCATCAAAAATTCTCCTTCCCAGCTGCAACATTCTGTCTTTACCTCTCCTGCATGAACCCATTTCCTAACTCGCCTCCCGACTCCAAGTTCCATAATCCACCAACTGAACTCCTGTACTTAACTCAAATAACAGACACACACATACTACAATATAATATTTTTAATATATAATATAAATTAAATGATACCTGTGTATAAGAGCAAACAAACTAATTCAGTAGCAGAGGCACATCCTTAAGCAGCTAAGATAGCAGTCAAATGTTTGCTATTATTAGTAAGCAGTACCTCCTATATGTCTTAAATAAATAAATATACTGTATATAAATATAATTTTTTTTATCAGTTCCCCTTTTCAAACCTGCTCCAAAGCACTCAAGATTTGTCGTCTCTATTGCATAAACAGCACATTTCAGGTATTACCACAACATTTCCAAAGAGATAGACTTAAATTTGCCCCTTGCAAGTAAAAGTTGACAGGTGTGCCACCTTTATATAGAAAGAACCTTTTCGCCTTTGATCTGGTGGTTGGCATTTTCACTGATTGACAAAATAATTTAGTGATAGACTTAGTTAATGCTCTTTAAAGTTAACAAGCACAACTGGTGAAGGTTATGCTGGTAAACATTGCATTTATTCTTCACTTTATTTAAGCTTTGCCTGTATTTACCTTTTGCAAGTAAAAGTTGACAGGTGTGCCACTTTTATATAGAAAGAACCTCTTAGCCTTTGATCTGGCGGTTGGCATTTTCACTGATTGACTTAGTTCCAAAATGATTTAGTAATAGACTTAGTTAATGATCTTTGAAGTTCAAAAGCACAACTGGTGAAGGTTATGCTGGTAAACATTGCATTTATCTTTCACTTTATTTAAGCTTTGCCTGTATTTACCTTTTGCAGACGCATGCTTACACATGCTCTTCTCTAGCTTCTTATTTTCCTGTTTTATTTTTTATTGCATGCTTCATTCAGTCCCTCCAATATACAGAATATGCACTAATAAACCTTTTTGAGAACAAAATGAAGATGCTATTTTATTTTAAAACAATCTTTCATACAGACATACTCTGCTAAGCAGCAGAAACCCTACTGCCTAAGATGCAGCTGCAACAAAGGCTGGAGCAAACCCTTCTAAACGGTAGCCTAGTGCCACACCGTAGAAGTTGAAGAGTTTATAGTATGCAAAGGAGATAGATGTGGGTGCCATATTGAGACCAACCTTGCTAAGGAAAAGCATGGTGCATGAGGAGGAGAAACCATGTGTAAAGTAACACATTCATCTTTCCAAAGATAGTCAATTAATTAATTAAAAAGGGACCACTGTGTGAGAAACCTCAAGAGTGTAACTGGTTGCACCTTGTATTTACAGACTGTAATGCAAAGCTGTAACACATATATAACTCAGTCACTCATTAACTAAAAAGATTAAATTTGGCGGGATGGTACATCTACAGCAGTAGGTAAAGGATATTTCAATATATCAATATTTAGAAAAAACAAATACACCAAAATCACAAAATTTATTTTGACCACTGCAACTGAAATTCTGCAGCATTGTAGAAAAAACGAAAATTAGAGGACACAATTTTGTATTTGTTGGTATTTTATCACTAATGTTCTAGCGAGTGGGCCATTCTAAAGCACCACATCCTCCATTTCACCACATCACTGACAGTGATCACTCAAAAAGTTAGGCATGGCAGTTTATGCAAATGAAAGCTGTCTGCAGAGATGAACTGAAAGGAGCAAATTTCGACAAAGTTGACATAAACATGTTTAGCTATTGCTTGCCAGACAGTGTAGCTGAGTGCTTGGTCAATTTCAAGTAACTGATCCAGTAAGAAAGGTATTTAATATATATTATCCCCTATTCCTGTCATCTTCTCTGCAGCTTTCAGCAAATGCTGAAGTGAGGCTACAATTCCCATCAGCCAGTGCACTGCTCCAGATTTCAACAAAACTCACAAAGTTTAAACAAGAGCCTCAATAAAAGAGCCATGTCATCAAAAGTAGCAACTGCTGCATTTTTTTTCTAAACCACTTTAGACTACAGCATTTATCGTAGAGCATTGTTTCTCATCCTTTATGACCTTGGAACCTAATTTACCTTTTAAAGTTCCTTGGTGACCCACAGACAGCATTTGAAGAATGGAGAGGGGATTTCCCCTTCATGAATTGAGCATGATTAGAAGAGCAGGGAGAGGGGATGCTCCCTTGGTGAAACAAGTGTAGTTACAAATACAGAAAAATATCATGCAGCATTGTTGATTGCTTTGGTGCACCAGGGGCTATGTCACATGTGACAAAAATCTGAAATACATTTCATTAAACTATTTTTTATCAGTGTATAACTTTTTGAAAAAGCCAATAGTGCTGTCCCATCTGCAAATTGTCATTAACTTTGCAATACCAATCAATGATCAGCATCAAGATAAAAAAAAAAAGGAATTATATGATGAAAGGAAAAAATGCAAATTAACCGATTTATCCATGCCACGATTGAATAGAATGAAGCATTTCTATAATATATAAAAAAAAATTAAAACCCGTTCCTTTCAAACATCCCAGAGTACAGTGGGAAAAGGATCTCTTACTCAACATTTTAGAAAAGAAGTGGAAGGCAGCCATGCAGAGAATTCACTCTAGCTCCATATGCGCAACGTATACAATTATTCAACTTAAAATGTTTTATCAAGCACATCTATTTCATTTAGAATTGTCCAAAATGTTTCCAGGGCAAGATCCAACCTGTGTACATTGCAATTGGGCTCCAGCCTCATTGGGCCATGTTTTGGGCATGTACTGTACCAAATTAGGATCATTCTGGATCATTCACTCCTAATCCATTAACAGCTGTGTTTGGTGTACTCTCCGACTGGCTTAAAGTGGAGAAGGACAAACTGTAATTGCCTTTACTTTACTATTAGCATGTAGACTTATCTTGCTCAACTGGAAGAATCCTTGCCCACCTCTTTTAAGTCAGTGGGTAACTGATGTTGTATTCTTTTTGAAATTGGAAAAAATCTAATTCTTACTTAGATGATCTGTTGAAAACTTTTTAAAAACCTGGCAGGATCTAATCAGTAACATTTTAGAATCAGCATTTATTTTGGGGAAAAGGATTCTCTCCCCTCTTTTCTACTCTTAAAATTTTACTCTGGCTGTTGGCCTTCCCCTCTTTCTCTTGGGTGGGAGTTGAGTTGAATTTAGTTTTGTGAAGTCTGACTGACTTGTATAGAATGTTACATGCTTTTAATAAATTAAAAAAAAGAATAGGGTGAAACTGTTTTTCAAAATGTGATAAAAAGAGAACAGGACAGTGCTCTTGAATGATTAAGAGTAATTGTAACTTTTGTTTTTTTTTTCTGGTAGACATTTATTTATATTCGCTGTATACTCAGGCAGTACTAATTTTATGCTTTTGATGCTAATGGAGAGCTGAGATTTTTTTAGCAGTTTTGGGCATTAAATGAATCAACTTTAAGTCATATTTGTAACATTACCAAATACTGCTTTAATACGTAGTTCTGCCACAACACACCACACCAACATCACCAAGGACTGTATATAGCATGTTCAACATTAAGCAGCTCAAGTACATAAAGTTAGCCTGTGGTAAAAAAAAAAAAAAAAAAAATACAAACATTGCATACAGGAAAGTACTTAGTTGAATTGTACTTCTGACACATCTTATTTACCAATGGCATAATAGCAAAGGTCCATTGGCTTAGAAAATTTCCTGGGCAAAGCCAGCAAGTAAAGAATAAGAGACTTATTGAGTAAAATGACTGTGAAAACACTGTATGCATATAGTTACGTTTGCAAAAACAAATTAACTTTGCTTTTGAATAACAGCCTGAAGTTAACAGTAAAAAAAAATTACTGTATTTTCACTGCAGCCTATATTTGCACTACAAAACAAGTCAAAATTGAGGAGCAAAAGTTAACAGAAAAAACAATCTTTTATACTGTATATTAAAGAGAAAGCAATGTAATTTATGTCGCATTTACATGATACAAAGGCCAAAATATTTTCTTTCTTTTTTTTAACCTAACTAGAAGGACTAGGTACAATTAGATTTTTTAGTTAAAGGATAGTTCTTCTACGAAATTGTCTGCTAGGTCATGCTGTAAATGTCAAAACACTAGAGTCCTTTCAGAAACAGTTAGACAGTTGGGGGCCAATTAGATTCTTTCATTAAAGGGCAGTTAATCTACAGAATGGTATGCCAGGTCATAACATAAACGCTAAAACATTGGGGTGCTTTTGAGAGACAGCAAAACAGTAGGGCGCCAATTAGGTGAACAAGCTTTGATGGGCAGTATATCAGTTTTTCCATTCTAAACATTTTATGATCTTTTTATTTTGATGATCCAAAAGACGTCATCTTATTAAGTTTGCATAGCAGCCGTAGACAAGCAACGAAGTGCTGTGGTTGTGGCAACAGCAGAAAGAGCTCAAATACTGCATATTTGTTACTCTGTTCTCTTATGCTGTAAAAATTAAATTGTCTGCACCCCTGGTTACATATATAAATTATTAACTTACAATGCAGGAAACAGTAAAAATTGTTCCACTTGTCATTTTCTCTCAGTTTGCCTCCCATTTGAAAACATCTATTTCTGCATTTAGTATAGAAAAATGGGCAAAGATTAAATTACACATACTATCTCTGTGTAAATTTAAATTTAAATATATCCTTTTTAAGATATTTCTGAACAGCAATTTACATTGCATCTTTGTATGTATTTAAGTACTTTAACTGCCTTTGGTAACCATGGTGTTAGCAATGAAATGTCCGACATAACTAAAAAAAAAAGGATTAATCAAAAAAGCAAAGATTAAATTACACAAAGTATCTTTGTGTAAATTTAAATTTAAATATATCCTTTTAAGATATTTCTGAACAGCAGTTTTACATTGCATCTTTGTATGTATTTAAGATACTATAACTGCCTTTGGTAACCATGATATTAGCAATGAAATGTCCGACGTAACTTAAAAAAAAAAAAAAAAAAAGGATTAATCAAAAAGTAACACCTTGGAAAAAAATTTTAAGCATTAAAGTTACAAAATTCTAAATGTCTTATCTGGATGCAGTAATGACTCAAGGGTAATATACTATGAGTATATGTAATATAATGTTCCAATTTGTTTAGCAGTCATACAGAACACATAGCCACATGAACATATAAAAGTAATTTTAAGAAATAATAATTACAATAGCTATTAGATCACACTACAAAATATTGTTTGGCATTGTATTTGTATTAATTAACTCTTTTTATTTAGAATTTTTTAAGAAATATAATTTGGTTATTTGCAATCATTAATAACAACAACTATAAATAGAAGAGAAGCCCCAAGGTATGCACTTTATAAAACACTGTGTCTTTTTCTGTGAAGCAACCATTCAAATGTCTAGAAAGTCCTTTCTTGTGTTCAGAAAAAAATTGTCATAACTAATCAAACTGATACATGGATCCATCCATTTTGTGATAACAACAGGATGAAAGAAGATTTGCAGGATAAGTTGTGCACACAACCACAAAAGCCATCATTTCACCTATCATGCACAGTTTTCACATGTTGGCTGAAACGTCACAAAATTAATATTATTGCTGAATCTATGGCTTAACTTATGGCAATTGCAATCAATGGGGTGTACTCAAGTGAGCCACAAACAAAAATGACAAAAGTCTAGGTAAACACAAAATGAGTACTTTATTAAAACAAACAGGGAAGGATCACAATGAATGAAAAAGGGAAACTGATCTATCTGTAGGGCTACTGGATCACTTCACCATTAAAACATGAAATAAACCCTTCTTTTATCTGCTACCTCTTCCTCCTGCCACTTGAGCCCTTAGCACTCGCTTTACTCCTAACTCCAAGCTCTGAATAAAGCTCAGAAGGCTCCTTTGAGCTAAAGCACAAATAAATTCTAGGTCAAACCCACATTTGTAAAACCCATAAACTCCCAGGACCGCCAAATTGTAGTTTTTCCTGGTGGCAAAAAGTAATCCTACCATTGTTTCTACCTAATTATAAAAATAACAGGTGTTGTTGTGTGAGGAATAACAACTCTATAGAATAATTGTTGAGGAATCAACCCGGCTGTCCCAGATTACTTCAAATTGTTTTTAAGGAGAAAAAAAGGGCACTTGGTGGGGCAAGTAAAAAAAAAAAAAAGTTTCAAGAAAATCATCTTTTAGGGGCTTGCTTGCAATGACAAAACTATCCTTTTTCCCTGTGCTCAATTTGGGAGCTCCATGTTTTGGGTCGCTCATTCAGCTAAATGATTCCTCCTGCCAGCCGGTTTAGAATTTATTCGCAGGAGACCGGAAGGTGTGTGTTTGTAGGGTCTGTTGCACTTACTGGGTATCTTCTCTGTACTGTGGGGGGGAAAAGGAGATGACAGGATTAGTGCCAGCGCCACCCTCTTGTTCCAAAGGGGTAGTACATAATTCAGATGAGCGTTGAAGGTGATCCTCTGAAGCACATGCGTGACATAGGCAACTGTGTTGTGTCAGTGCTCGTCAAAAGGAAACAACAATTGGCTGCTGCCATTATTTAGAATGGGTGACTGAAGTGAAATTTTGTTACATCTTCCAGTAACCCTTCAATATACGTGATCCCTGGCCAGGTAGTGTTGCTAATGGCACTGCATCTCAAATGTTAAACATACTGCAGTTGTACCCCTAAACATCCACCATCAATGGCTACAGTAATCAAACAATAAATCTTTTCTTGATTATGTATGTCAAATAGCTTGAATTGAATACAAATGCAAGAAAAATTATTAATTAAAAGTGTATTATTTGTGCTTTGAATATTTCTTTATGTTATAATCAATCACTGATTGGTGTGGTGGCTCTGAGGCTAGAGATCTGCACTGGCATTCGGAAGGTTGCCGGTTCGAATCCCGTCAATGCCAATAGGGACTCTGCTCTGTTGGGCCCTTAAGCAAGGCCCTTAACCTGCAATTGCTGAGCGCTTTGAGTAGTGAGAAAAGCGCTATATAAATGCAAAAAATTATTATTATTAAAAAAATTATTATCACTGATAGGTTGAAAACCTAACTTATATTACTGTAGAAGTGAATATATCATTACTTCTTTACTAGGAATAAACAGTAATATAATAAAACATACATTTGAAATACTTTACAATACTTTCAACATAAACAGATTTATTATAAAATATACTAGAATCTAACACCAACTTCTGTCCTCTGATTTCACTTTCAATAATAATAATCTAAATCATTAAATCTTCTAATTAAATCATAAATCACCTGAATAGCTCAAAAAAAAATCAGATTAGTGCTTCATATCTTTCACCCACTGCATAATAATATTTAAATTTGTTAATTCCTAACTCAAGTCCACTGACCCGTTTTTCTCTCTCTCACTGATCTAGAAGTGTATTATAAAAATGTTTTACTGTCACTGGAAGTGAGCATGGCCATTCTCCCACAGTGTCAATCGAGCCGATAACACAGTGTTGCTCAAAGTAATCGAGTACTGTGACTTTCTGAAATTCCAATAAAGAAAAGCCTGTATCCATGTTTATATTTACTTGTACAGTACTGCCAATGTAATCACAATGGAAGCTAATATTGATGCATCATGCTGAAATTATTCTATTTAAACGTTTTACAGTCACATACTTTACACCTCTTTCACTACATTTTACAATGTGTTGGGGATGCTATGTTAGTATGTTAGAGTTGTCAACCTTTAACAAAAAAATGCTCCCATAATCCTAGGTCAAGTTTGGAAATCATTTTGTGTGAACTAATATTAGTAAAAGTAAAAATAAAAAATTTCATGTGTGCCCAGAAACAAAGTTGTTTGAGAAAAAATGCATTGCTTTTTATCTTATTGTTTTGTTTCTTTACATTTTGGGTAATGCACACACACATCATAGTCACATGTATGTAAGGGTTCATTGGAATCATTCTGAATAGAAATACAAGCTTTATTGATCATTCTTGACTAAGTTTTATTTTGTAAAAACGCGAAGATATTTGTCTCATTTTAATGAATGAACTAAGTAAGAAAAAAACCTTACTATGAGGGGAAAAAAGTGTGAGACATAAACAAAGGTACAATTTCATATTAGAAAAAAAGGACAATGTAGACTAGGAAAAAATACTGTATAAAGATATGCTAATCAACACAACCAAGACAAAAATGGAGATGCCTTGCTGTTAAATTCAGTATTTGTTGTTTGAATGTGGTTCTCCATATGGACTTTCTTTTAGAGGAAAATTAGCTTCATACATATCATTAAGGAACTTGAATTTTGCCTTTTAAGAAATAAAACCAGCCAACTAAGCAACTAGTTTGTCAGTTTGAGGCATGGGCTCCATGCCAGTCCACCCCCTTCTTTCACATATAGTTTTCCCATTCCCACTCCCATCCTCCTCCATTGCTTGGCAATAATAATTGGGCTGAAGTCACATGAAAGGAGAGACAAGAGACAAACGTGACAAGGAACCCTGCTTTAGCTCTTTGCCCTTGTACTTAACAGCTCAGAAGCATTAGTAGCCTACCTGAATTTGCTCCCAAGATCAATGTCTAATATTTAGGATTAATGTTTTTAAGTTCTGCCTTTTGGTTTATTAGGTTACAGTAGCTCTTCTGGCGTAATGGCGTAATGTGTGCCTTTTTATGCACCAACTTCTGCCTATTTTGACCCTGCTTTTTCATACCTAGCTTTAATGAATATTAAATATGTTTTACTTTATCTGGTATCTTGCTTGTCTGTACACCCCCCAGTACATGTATCCTTCCGTGCTTGAAGGGTTGTTGTCTTATTCTCTACAATTACAGCAACAGATGTCTTATACTCTGTCCTGACTACATAAAAGATTCCTTTATTTTAGAACAGCTTTGTTAGTTGTGATATTGGTTGCTAGTTCCACATACCAGAAGACCTACAGAATGATTCTGATTTCTGAGTACCAATAAAGCACTAAGAAGACTGCTTTGCCCCTGAAGACCACTAATGGTAACTGGCACCATAACCTCTGGATCACTCCAACACATCTTTATTGAGTTTCGGCTATCAGGACTGTGAAAGTTTGTGAGATCTGTGAAATATTTACATCAGTGGAATATCAGTGTATCTAAAGCACTTTCAAAAAGATATGCTTTAATAGAATGGGATTTAATTATTCATCATATTATCAACCACCTATACGAATATAAATACTTGTATTTAATATACTAGTATATTAAATATTTACAATTTTTTCATCAAGACAAGTTAACTCCATGCATCCATTGGGCTCAGATGAGCCCAAAATTGTTAAACCTGAGCATTTCTTAGGTTAAACTATATTGTTTGCATGTAGTGATAGGCTCAAACGATATTCTGGTGCCATCTAGTGAATAAAATAATGATTTATTTGCAGCATGAAGTTAATATTTCTATGTATTTTTCCACTTTGTAGTAACTCCTCAATATTCATGAGTGAGGCAGGCCCTTTGACCAAAATGCATAATGGCATGCTAACGAACAAATGTAAAGCCAGTTTTAGAACAAGGTCAAACTGAGCCATTAGTTGAATCAAGCAATATTCATTCATCAGATGTTGACACAGATAGTGAAACGGATGCATACAGCAGTGTATAATGAAACTGCCATGACATGCCTGGTGACTTTAGTCAGTTGAAGCTTCATCGCGCATGAAAGGTAAAATGATTGCGATCAAGTGGAAGGACAACAAAGACGTTACCCACCTAAGCACTTTGGCAGCCATTAGGCTTTGTGCTGTGGTAGCCTACAATAACCCAATGTACAGCATCAATCGTGTGGACCAAGTAATGACATTTTACTCTCTAATGTCTACTCTCTCATGAAATTAAAATTTATTGTACTAGAAGGATTACTGGGAGTTATTAAATGTAAAATGATTGGATTCAAAAAACAGTTCATTGTAAACTATATTGGGACCATTTTAGCAACAGCGCAAGATATTCTATTCATGTTTGTTGTGATGTGAGATTTTACATATAACTTGATAAATGTTTTGTATGTCTTCTATTTCTAATTTGGGCAAAGCAATGGAATTTAGTGTTTACTAAAGGAATGGGTCTGTTTGAATTTTACGACAGGATTTGGGGGATGTGTGTTTTAAACCAGTTTGGCAAGTGTTTCTTTGCTAAAGTCATTTCTACCCCCGCAAATGGGCTAAGGTGTACTTTAACATATGGTTTGGGGGCAGGTGTTAAGATGTTCTATTTCCCCCATTGGTCTGAAGTATGGCTGTTTGGAATTGGCTTGGTTCAGAAGCCTTTAAGTACTACGACACCCTATTGGCTGTAGGGGTTGGACAGAAAATCTATACATTTACTTGTTTAACCTCACACTCTCTCTCTTACTAACCAACATCTGAAAGAAGCATCTCTCTTGCTAACCAGTGATGATGAAGAGAACAGCTCAGCAGCCATTTTGAACAGACATGTGGCTGAAAGCTGAGCACCAATGATGCCTTAACTAGAGACACTTAAGTAACTAGAAGACTGTGTGCCGCCTGAACTACATATCACCATTTAATCAGGTTGTATGGTTGCCAATATTCAAATATACTTTGCATTTTGTTATTATTTATGAATATTATCAATAATACATTGTTTAAACTGAAACTTAACTTCTGCTTGTCTTTTTTACTACATCTAATTGCCTGAGGTTATAGATATAGAAGGGAAGGTGGGGATAAGTTATATACAATAGTACCTTATAAACAGTGGTAAGTCTGTGAGATTAGGCATTCTAAGGCTACATATTAATAATACAATAGGGGAAAGTATAGCAATATATATATCACTCTACCAAGACAAAACAATTGGCGTAGTCCGGCAGGATTTTGCGGTAACCATTGTTTTGCACCTTGTTAGACAAAACAATGTTTTATTCCTTACACAATGGTCTCCTTCATATCATATTACATATATTACATCTATACCATATCTGTATTCTATTTTATACATATATAGTGTGAAGGACAGCCGGGTCCCATGCCCGGCAGGGACGCCCCTACTGCATCTGTTCCGGGGGAGCTACCATGGACAGCTCAATACCTTCCCCGGGACGCTTGGTGGCAGCCTCCCTGGCAGACGATGATTCCCCAACTGGGCGCATGGCTCCATGGGAGATGGAGTCCTCCACAGCCTGGGTGGGGGCTCGGATGGCCGCCAGGGGGAGCTGCATGGACTTTGCAGCCCGGCTGGTCAATTCCTCAGCCCCACCCGGAAATGCAATTAGGCCCAGGTGATCAAGCACCTGGAATACTTCCGGGTGGGGTATAAAAAAGGCCAGCCACCACCACTCGAGAGAGCCAGAGTTGGGAGGAGGAGGAGGACTAAGCCTGAGGAGGAGTGGTGGTGCTGCCAGAAGGATTGTTGCTGTGGTGAATTGTGCTTGTGTGGGACTGTGTATTGCCTGTGGGTCACGGGGAAGCCATGCACCCACGGGTGAAGAAAATAAAACGTCTGTATTGTAAGGCATATGGTGGCTGTCCGTCTGTGTCTGGGGCCTGGTCTTTTACAATAGACATACTGTACATGTTTTCTAATGCACAACAATAGTCTTTTTACTAACTCTAGGATCTAGCTCGACACTTTAAGGCTGTTGTCAAACAATTGTGAGGGATTGCCGGCCAAATATTCCGGTCCACTCCTCCAGGCCGCCAGATGGAGCCCTCCCAGCAGCATGGAAGGTCCCCAAATTCCAGCAGGGCATTATGGACATTGTAGTTTTTACAAACAACACTGCTGGATACCATGGGGACCACCAGGAGCCGCTGTAGGGAGGCTTACAGAGTGTTATGTGCCCTATAACCCAGCAGTGCATCATGATCACATGACCGGAAGGAATGACGTGCTTCCGGGTTGAAGAAAAGGACTTTTAATCTGACCTGGAAGTGATGAGGTCTTATGGGTTGTTGGGCTGGAACCACTTCCGGGTCAGGGGATATAAAAGGACTGTGGGAAAGCCCAGACACTGAGCTGAGCTGGGAGGAAGGGTGGCTAAGTGTCTGGTAGAGGAGGAGTGTTTATTATTGTTGATTAATTAGAGAATTGGTATTTGTATCCTGCGGTGGGTTGGCACCCTGCCCGGGATTGGTTCCTGCCTTGTGCCCTGTGTTGGCTGGGATTGGCTCCAGCAGACCCCCGTGACCCTTTGTTCGGATTCAGCAGGTTGGAAAATGGATGGATGGATGGATGGTATTTGTATGAGTAGTGTGGAGTGGAGGGTGCTTAGTGCACGAATTTATAATAAAAAGAATAATAATTGTACTTTTACCTGGTGTTTGAAGTGGTACCTGAGGGTTCAAGGGAGCGATAGCGCCCCCTACAGCTACACAATACATATTTGTGATAAAGATGGTATGGCAATCAAGGAACATTTTAACTTTCCAGACACTGACTAGTCAGCCCCCTTGGAAATACATAAGAGCAAACTGAAATGGTGCTCATGGGAAATAACTGTTTTCTAATGTAGTTAGTTTCAAGAACGGACCCTATCATCTTTTTGAACAATAAAGACAGAATTAAAAGAAAGCTACTGATGTTTTAAACAACAGTGATTAAAACATAATTATACTTAAATTTAAAAATAATTTATATCTGCAGCAAACTGGATGTTACATTGTTTTTTTTTTTGTTTTTTTTTACAGAAAATTATACCTTAACTTCAGTTTGTTTAGAAAAGACAGATTTAAATATAATTTTTCTTCATTAGATATTTTTTAGGGTAACTATGAATACTGCCATCATTAATATTACTGTAGTGCAGTCAAGTTCATACAAATTTCATTCATTATATGATCCATATAAATAATAAATAAGTTGGTCTTAGAATACAACTTTTGGGGCTCTCAATTATTTTTGTACATTTTCTAATAAACAATATTTAAATCCTACCTTATAATCGATAAACATGTTGCAGTTGTTTATCACATTTGTTGAGAAAATACAAAATGAACTTTGCCTGTTTTATTTCATAACATTACACATTTGTAATTGATACTTGATGGAATAATGGACAATTACTAAAATACAGCTGCAACTATGAACTATTATTTTCCTCTTTATTATAAATCCTTTAATTTTTCCAAAAAACAAACTGCTCAGCCTTTCTTGATAATAGGTTATTAAATTTTACAGTCCCCTTAAGCAAGAACTGCACTTTCAATATTTCACTTTTTTTAACTGTTTCTTCAGAGAATCTACATAGAATACAGAAAGTGTTAGCTTATTTTAGCATTAAAATAGTCCGCATGATATCTTTATTAAATCCCACAAAGACCATTTAACAACAGCACTCAGCCTAGTTTACTAATCCAGGTATATTTTCTATTTACCCTCCTCTTTTATTTTGTACTTTAATTTGTCATTTTGGTCTGTAGCTGTGCTGGAACTACATATTTCCTTCTGCTACATTTTTATGCCATAACTATCCTCATCACACTATGTTATGTAAAACAAACATGTCTGGTGTGTTTCTAAGGTCAACCCGATGTCTGCCAGAGGCACATTAATTGTATCACTTGGGTGTGCACTTATTCCTAATACTGCCCTGGTAAATGGTAAATTTGCATTATAATATTGTTAGACTTGTAATAGCACATGCTCTTAATGGTTTTAAAAAAATAATCAAGGTTTGATTTAAAGCTTTTATAAGTTATTTGTAAAGAATTGTTCTAGTTTTACTGAGCATCACACATGCACTATGAATGAAAATTCAAATAATAACTACTTGTAGGATATTTTTTTCGACCCTTATTAGATGACTGATGGGAAGTCTTTCATTATCACCAAAAGGAATCACACTAGCTCCTCTTTTTGTGCTTTTCACCATATATGATCCAACACCACCTCAGGTGAACTTCTCAGTAACCTCCACTCTAAGAATGAGAATTATAATATCATCTACATAAAGAAAATAAGAATGTTTGCCAGGTTATCCTATCAAAATGATCTAACCCTGAATACAAAGATCACAAAAGACAGATCATTGACAGCCACAACAAACAGGCCTGACTAAAGGAGAAGGAGAATAAACAGCCCTAGGTCCCATGCTGAGCCCCAACATACTGTTCTTTATTTAATAAACCCCACAGGGTGCCCCCCCTACCCTCAACTGGCAAAAAATACCCCCTTCCTTCTTCTAATAGCATGGAACCTCATGAGGGAAAACTCTTTTCACTGCCATTAAACCACAAAGGGCCCACTGTTGAATTTTACCACCCCTGACAAAAAAAAGGGTTAAAGAGTACATACATCTTTAACACCATTAATAATGATGAATTTCAAAGGAGCATAAATCACTTATGTAAACTAAGTAAGCTTAATGTGGATACAAAATGTTTATCACATAAAACATTTGCACACAATGAATTAATTTTCTCCACAGAGTGTTGGGGTGTGCCTGTATTTTCCAGAGCTGAAACAAATTGAGTAAGAATGGTAGTCTTTTGAAATATAAATCATTTAAAACATCAAAAGGTGCATTGGAGAAATACACTATTAGCCTAGATTGTGGTATCAATGATCCTTCATTTTCTCAGGATAATGAATACATACCACTTTCATCTGGCCAATATTCAACGCCCCGAATGATTAAAAGAGAGCAATGAACTCAGTAATAGGAGACTAACCATGTATAAGAAATTGACACTGCTACTGATCCTTCTTTATAAGCACTCAGATGTGAAGCCAGTATGTAGTGCTAATGGTTAGAACATGACAACATGTTGTTTATATGTGTCTTCTAATGCTAGCAATAATTTTGCCTAGGATAAAATGTTCCCGCTACAACAGTGCTGTCACTGCAAATTCAGCATTATTTTGCTGTTTTAAGTTTTTGTACATTCTCACCCTGTCTCCATAGGTTGTACTTTGGGGTACTTCAGTCTTTCTCACAGATTCAAATCATGTTCATTTTAGCGAATCTATACTGGCTCTGTAAGTGTAACCATGGGTGTGCTTGAGTGATACCTGTCTTGTACCCAATGCTGTCAGGACAGGCATCAGCATCCCTCAAACCTCAATCATGTTATGCTGGTTTGACCATATATGCTACAGATTTCTTGCTAAGTTACCTGTAATTCAGAATTCCAAATTTTCAAGTATTAATTGCCAATTATATGGTACGCAGTTCATGGTGTTTGGATGTTGCACAAGTATGGCAGTTAGCTATTTGCCGAATTTAGTACGGAAATCAACAAAAAAAGTTCTGTGCTATTTAAAATGTAATAGTGTCAGCAAATGCAAAACAGAGAAACAGTGGAAAAACCTTTATTTACTACTTGGTTTTAGGATGGATATTCCTCAAGAAACACTTGACAGATTAGAAACTCTTTACCATTATAAGTACAGTCATATGAAAAAGTTTGGGAACCCCTCTCAGCCTGCATAATAATTTACTCTACTTTCAACAAAAAAGATAGCAGTGGTATGTCTTTTATTTCCTAGGAACATCTGAGTACTGGGGTGTTTTCCGAACAAAGATTTTTAGTGAAGAAGTATTTAGTTGTATGAAATTAAATCGAATGTGAAAAACTGGCTGTGCAAAAATTTGGGTACCCTTGAAATTTTGCTGATTTGAATACATGTAACTGCTCAATGCTGATTACTTGCAACACCAAATTGGTTGGATTAGCTTGTTAAGCCTTGAACTTCATAGACAGGTGTGTCCAATCATGAGAAAAGGTATTTAAGGTGGTCAATTGCAAGTTGTGCTTTCCTTTGACTCTCCTCTGAAGAGCGACAGCATAGGATCCTCAAAGCAACTCTCAAAAGATCTGAAAACAAAGATTGTTCAGTATCGTGGTTTAAGGGAAGGCTACAAAAAGCTATCTCAGAGGTTTAAACTGTCAGTTTCAACTGTAAGGAATGAAATCAGGAAATGGAAGGCCAAAGGCACAGTTGCTGTTAAACCCAGGTCTGGCAGGCCAAGAAAAATACAGGAGCGGCATATGAAAAATACAGGAGTGGCATATGCGCAGGATTGTGAGAATGGTTACAGACAACTCACAGATCACCTCCAAAGACCTGCAAGAACATCTTGCTGCAGATTGTGTATCTGTACATCGTTCAACAATTCAGCGCAATTTGCACAAAGATTATCTGTATGGCAGGGTGATGAGAAAGACGCCCTTTCTGCACTCACTCCACAAACAGTTGCTTGTTGTATGCAAATGCTCATTTAGAGAAGCCAGATTCATTTTGGAACAAAGTGCTTTGGACTGATGAGACAAAAATTGTGTTATTTGGTCATAACAAAAAGCGTTTTGCATGGCGGAAGAAGAACACCACATTCCAAGAAAAACACCTGCTACCTACTGTCAAATTTGGTGGATGTTCCATCATGCTGTGGGGCTGAGTGGCTAGTTCAGGGACTGTGGCTCTTGTTAAAGTCGAGGGTCAGATGAATTCAACCCAATATCAACAAATTCTTCAGGATAATGTTCAAGCATCAGTCACAAAGTTGAAGTTACACAGGGGTTGGATATTTCAACAAGACAATGACCCAAAACACAGTTCGAAATCTACAAAGGCATTCATCCAGAGGGGGAAGTACAATGTTCTGGAATGGTCGTCACAGTCCCCTGACTTGAATATCATCAAAAATCTATGGGATGGATTAGAAGCAGGCTGTCCATGCTCGGCAGTATTCAAATTTAACTGAACTGGAGAGATTTTGTATGAAAAAATGGTCAAAAATACCTCCATCCAGAATCAAAGGCTATATGAGGTGTCTAGAGGCTGTTATATTTGCAAAAGGATGCTGTGACGATGCGGATTAGTGCATCATGCTCCCATCTTCTATCCAGGAGCCCTTGAACCCAACCCCGTCGGTAATGCTACCGATGAGCTAGGCAGTGAGGCACAACAATAGAGCAAGAGGATGGTGTACAAAAAGTGTCAAGTGCTTTTATTAAAACACAATCAAAACAATGTTCAAATTAAATAAAGTGCAGTGCTTATCAAAGTCTTCATTAAATAAATAATCCATAAATACAATTGTGAAATGTGGAGGTTAAAACAATAGAAAAAAGTCTTCTTAAAAACGAGGTTAAAATAATGCAGGAAGCAGTCTTTTAACAACACAACACAAAGCCTGGTGTCTTTACTTGGCGGCTTCCTTACTTCCCCAGTCTGGACTTCTCAATAGGGGAGTCGCCCTACATGCAGCTGACCTTCTCATTGCCTACTTCCGCTGTTCAGATCACCTCACTGACTCCTGGCTCCGGTAGGCTCCTCCTGACAGCGACTTGGGTTCCTCAATGACCAGGGGACCCACGCTGGGGAATACACACCCCAAGTCCCAACTCCCGCTAACTTCCGCGGCCTTACACAGAGAGTCATCCGCCTTCCGGTCACTCCCGCCCTTCAGAATCAACTCTGTGGGAGCGACCACTACTGCTACTCCTCAGGTGTTGGCCTAACACCCAAGCTACCTGTACAGCTGCACGCGAGCCTGCACTCGCTCGCTCTCCCGCACCAACTTTCTCTTCCTGCTTCATGCCTTCTCCTGCAACCTCCATTTCTTTCAGTCCCTTTTCCTCCCCCTTAGCCGACTCGTGCTTCTATTTATCAAAAGGGCATGGCAGCTGTGGCAAATAAGCAGACCCAGGAACAATCACGGATGCGGACCGTTTCTCACCTGTGCACTAAGGTGAAAAATGCCCACATCGCGAATCGCCCTGAGAACCGCTTCAGCCACACAACCACCACACCCTTTCACCAAGCCGCGAGCGCGGTGATTTATTTATTTAAAACTGGCCTTTGATGAGAGCTGTGGACCCGCTATACCACAGATGCTCAACTAAGTATTGATGTAATATCTCTGTTGGGGTGCCCAAATTTATGCACCTGTCTAATTTTGTTATGATGCATATTGCATGTTTTCTGTTAATCCAATAAACTTAATGTCACTGCTGAAATACTACGGTTTCCATAAGGCATGCCATATATTAAAAGGTTGATAAAAAGTGAAAAAGTTGATACTTTGAAAGCTCAGCCAATTATAAACAAAAATCCAAAGAATTAAGAGGGGTTCCCAAACTTTTTCATGACGACTGTAAATCATCCACAAGACCAATACATTATGTGGAGAGGGGTAAGGGATATTAAGGGATATTATTTCTGTCTTCAAGATGTTCAGTTTCAAAATGTAGCACATTCACACACGTCCATATGGGAAACAGCTTAAGGGCTCTGGTGATGGTAATTACCCATTGAACCAGGGGTTGATGCTGCAGTCTAATAGCTTCTGTCTTCCTCCCTCTGCAGAATGGAAGACTGACAACCACTCCACCACTGATGTCACTTCCGTTGTACCCGTTGAGAGACTATATAACCCGGGAACTGGCCGTATTGTTCTCAGTTCTGTTCTGAATTCTCATCTGGAAAGACATCTATGCAAGTAACTGTGTGTTGCATTTTTAATTGGTGTCACAACTGTTTCATTTTATTGTGTCTTCCTTTTACAACAGTAATAGAATATATTATTCAGTCCTCCTGAAAGGCAAGAGGATCCTGGTGTAAAAACTGTTTTTGAACTCAATAGACCATAGTAGAGTGAAAATATTAATACTTCAAACTATTTTAACAAGTTTTGATTACATCTTGTCTGAAAATGAGGCCTGAGCTGCTTTGAAAGCTTGCATATTGTAACCTTTTTAGTTAGCCATTGTGTCATTTTGCTTGATTTATCATTGCATCCATAGTAGCTAACACAGTACAACACCCTAGTACTACAAACAAGTTTAGTTATAAAAGATGTTGTGCAGGTTGAGAGATCAAAAATATCTTAAATATTTATTATATATAATTTGTTTAATGAAAAAGCTACATTTGAAACTGGTCTAACTTTCCTATTTAAAACACATAGTTTTATGTTTTTTGGAGAGAAAGATATGTAGTTGGTTCTGACTGGTTTAAAGCTCTCTACAGAACATCATCTAGTAATGAGGTTTACGATGGTAAAATATATAGGAATCTGCTTGTATCAAAGCAAAAGTGTGCAACTGCTCAAAATAAATGGCTGTCTTCTTTCTGAGTATTTTGCTGAACTTTGCTGTGCACATAGTTCATGGACCTGGTTTGACTTTCAGTTTAAGTGTGTTGCTTACAGGTCCTTTTGTCAGGGAGAACACTACAGTTCTCCATGCAGGCTCCAAATTCGCACTTCCAGTTTTGAACTGGATAAAGTTAAATATTGAAGGCTGAACGTGTAGTGTTTAAAAATTTGTGGAACTGATAAATATTTTACTACATTATGTATTTTAAAACATTTTACAATATTTCATATTATAATGTGTTTTCAGTACAGTATACCATACATACAGTATAATGAGGGCAATTATACTGTAGGTGTTTAAAACTGCGAATTCAAGCCAACAGTTTTGAAAACTACAATAATGACAAGTATCTCCTTATGAAATTATACAATGCACAAAGAGGCACAGTTACTTGCACAATTGTGTGGGAGTACAATCTGGCACTCAGCTTAGGTGAGGCAAAGGATTTCAATAATAAGTTAGTGTAAATGTGCTTTATAAATTAAAGACTAATTGTCAAACTTCAGGATTGTGCTTTTATTTTAATTGATACTTCACAAATGTCACATGGCAAAAGTTCTCTCGCTTATAGAAACAGTTTTCTCTGATGAGCATATTTTTAAGTTAATTAAGAATGCTTTAACTCTTAAGCACATTTACTGATGTTTATGGAAGAGCAGCACTGTTTTACTACCTCACTATTTTCATTCTACCTGAATGCAAATCCTAGTAAATAAAACATGCTGCAAAAAACCACATGAGAACTAATGATGTTCACTGAAGAAGTAATGCCACGGTCCCATTTCTGTTATGCAGATTCTGTAGAGTAATTAGCAAACATTCAAATTGCAGCAAATTTATAAGGGTGAAAAATAGAAGTAGACTAATACTAAATCACTCTGAAGGTGTTGCATAAAGGTTGTGCCATTTTATAGATAAGGGTTGTATATCGACCATTTATTAAATCAAAATCCCTTGAGGCTCATGTTCAAATGTTCAAAATAGTGAAACATTAAATTGGCCCAGTGACAAGCATAGATCCTTCCCACCCACAGAGAGGTCTAAAAATATGAAAACAATTGTGTAATTCTGAATTTTGGGTTAATTATTTCTTTATTTTTTGTATTCACCAAAAAAACCTAAAAATTAACTTATTCCATTTATCAAAGAAAAAAAAAAAATCCACTCTGCACAAGGTATTTGTAACATTCGTAATCCAGAGAGTGTGTTACAAAATGAGCATTCCTTTCTAAGTGATGATAATGGCAGAATGTTATGATGCATTAAATCACTGCATCCACTAAAATGGAAAATTCCCTGACAACATCTGCACATATGCAGATATTACACTTTAATTTATTGTATTTATAAATAAAAAAAATTGCTCAGTCACAAATTATCTCTCTTAATTACTGCTCCTTGCATGCCAAGGACTATTGGAATCAGTCAAATCATTATTAAAAATTGTGAAAATTTGGCTAAATGCGGCAGAATTAAAGCTCCGGAAATGTTTTGCATGAACTAAATGAAACACATTCAAAAAACCCACTGAACAACAACAGCAACAACATTTACAACGTTGTATTTCTGTAGCACATTATTCTTCACAGGATGTAGCTTGAATTGCTTTACAAATGATCAAAGAAATAGCTGCAAGAAAAGAAAAATATGTAAAAACGAATAAATAAACATAAATCAATATGGACTTACATAGAACAGATCTATAATCAGTAGAATGGTAGAGTCATATATATATATATATATATATATATATATATATATATATACACACACACATACACACACACGAGTATATATATATATATATTGTACAGTTGTGCTTGAAAGTTTGTGAACCCTTTAGAATGTTCTATATTTCTGCATAAATATGACCTAAAACATCATCAAATTTTCACTCAAGTCCTAAAAGTAGATAAAGAGAAACCAGTTAAAAAAGGAGACAAAAATATTATACTTGGTCATTTATTTATTAAGGAAAATGATCAAATATTACATATTTGTGAGTGGCAAAAGTATGTGAACCTTTGCTTTCAGTATCTGGTGTGACCCCCCTTTGCAGCAATAACTGCAAATAAATGTTTCCGGTAACTGTTGATCAGTCCTGCACACCGGCTTGGAGGAATTTTAGGCCATTCCTCTGTACAGAACAGCTTCAACTCTGGGATGTTGGTGGGTTTCCTCACATTTAACGGCTCTCTTCAGGTCCTTCCACAACATTTCGATTGGATTAAGGTCAGGACTTTGACTTGGCCATTCCAAAACATTAACTTTATTCTTCTTTAACAATTCTTTGGTAGAACGACTTGTGTGCTTAGGGTCGTTGTCTTGCTGCATGACCCACCTTCTCTTGAGATTCAGTTCATGGACAGATGTCCTGATATTTTCCTTTAGAATTCTCTGATATAATTCAGAATTCATAAAATCTCTAAAGGTGCATCAGATGATAAGGTCAGATGACAGGGAAGACAGAAAAAATAAAACTCCAGATAAGCTAGAGCGAAAAATAAAAAAAATCGTCAGGGGTTCCATGGCCAAAAGACTGTCCAGCTCTCACTAAGTATGCTATCTAACATAAATGTACTTCTAAATTAAACATGCACATTTTGGGGGCGTAGAGTAGTAGGAAAACTGGAGTACCCAGAAGAATACTAAGAACAGACAATGACCAGACTCAGGATTCAAGGCAGCAGCATGCCACATTACAGATTGTGGTGTGGTGGTGCGATTTTTTCAAAATAAACTTTGAGACTTGTCAAGCGATGTTTGTCAACCCAGTCAGCTATTTTAAGCATATACACGCTTACATATGAAAAAGTAAGAATCAAAGCAGAACTCAACCTCAGTGAACACCCAAGTAAGAAAATATAAAAAGAATGAGAATATCATTAAAGAAAAGACACTGCTTTAATATACAACCAAGTTAATAACAAGACTGCCTGGAAATTAATCCACCCTTTCTGAGTACATTAAGCAAAAAAGAATCATGTGTAAGGTGTTATGGGGCTTAATTCAGTGTAAAGCATCACAGGAAGGCAATATACAAAGACTGGCTGAAGCAAGCATCTCCCCCATGACAGCGAAATGGATTAGGTCAATTTGATGGTAGAAAGATACTGCAGACATAACATATAAACATTTGCTTTCATAAGTTACTTTGAAAAGGAAAAAAATGCTTTCACTTTATTTTTGCCCTTCTTTCTTATTACCAGGCTTCTAGTAATGATTCATGTTACCTAATGACTATAAATTCCCATTGGCAACATTCAAAGGATGCTGATACTACACAGATGCAGCAGGAGTTATCAAGTAATAAATCATAATGTTAATACCATCCAGAGTATATGGAATCAAAAAGACTAGTATGGCTATAAAAAGATTTTTGAGGGTGGAGATGACAGTATTTAACAAAACAAGCAAATGTTGCCAACTTTTATTTTTCCTTATCATTTGATACACAAAGACAAAGTCAAAAGCTGTGGGTGGTAGTATAACTGACCTAGGCACTATCCCTCCTGTGGGGTTTAAGACCAAGAAAGGTACACAAACCTACCATTAGAATAGAAAGAGTTCAGACATCTTAATTGCCTTGTCTGGAGAGAAAGCTGACATTGTTCTACTTTAAGCCAATTCCTGCTGCTAAACCAGACGCAGCCCCTGACAAGCAGGGTCTGCAAGCAAACTCTAATTATCCACGAGTGGAGATAAATGGGAATACACTGTTCATAAATACTTAAACTTCTAATGCCTAACAGGGTTTACATCGCTGTTAGAGACTTAGCCAACAGAGACGAGCAATCAAATATAAGATTATAAAAAGCTCCCAGAATATTAGGATGCTGAAACCTAAGGACAGATCTTTCGTGAGCGGTTTCAAACGTGAACACTGATAATCTTTCCATGGTATTACTAAGCATTTAAAGCAAATAAGAAGAATGTTCTCATTTTATAACTTGGTTTTACAGTAGATTGTTATCAACTCTACTTCCATTTTACCTTTTGAAATGTTAGCAGAGTAGTAAGCTCTATGCTACAGGTTTCAGTAAAGCTATTGTGTTAAATTAGGATGATAAATGAGGCTTACATAAAAAATTTAAAAAAATAGTATGCAGGCACTCATTCTACCTTTCTTAGTTTTAAGTCATATGGAAAATGTTTAAAGACAAAAACAGCATGAATTAATGCACTAAATACCAAACAAAGACATACTGCACAGAGGACAAATAAAACTACAGCATTATGGTTAATATAAATACAGAATTTGTTATCACAAAAATAATAGTAGGATGGATTGAAAGGTCATTTACCAAACAGCACAACTGAAGCTGGAAGCAATCTTGCCCTATTTAGGACAATATAACACAGATAATCAAAAGCAAAACACCTCTCACTCTTAGTTTAGCACTATAGCCCCAAGTTTGCAAACCGGTTTTATTTTATTGTAATTTACAATGTGCAGTGTACTACTGCTTATTTTGTCGGTTGCTTAGATACAAAAGGAAGTTAATTTAGGATTCAACATTTCTTTTTTGAGGATGCCATCCAAGATTTATGCTTACCCCTGTTATAATGATAATATGCAGAGTAATATTAGATCTAAAACTTATAAAACTGTCCCATAAAGTTTCATTTTCAAAAGAAATAAAATGAATAAAAAGGTAATCTTAGCTTTAGGAATATGAAAGCATTCTGTATTTTCAAGAATTAGTTTGTACAGTATATGTACATTCATAAAGTATATTTAGCCACCAAGCTGAATAAATATTGTAGGGCTACTTCTTGCATATAATTTTTATTTTTTCGTGTTTGAAAAAGCCCTAAGATGATGTGGTTACCCACCTTGTACTTAATTCTGTAGAGAAAGGATTTATTTAACCCTATTATGGATAACTACAACCCCGATTCCATAAAAGTTGGGACTCTGTGTAAAATGTAAATAAAAATAGAATGCATTGATTTAAAAATCTCGTAAATCCACATTTTATTAAAATGTTGAAAGTGAGACATTTTACTATTTCGTGAAAAATTTTAGGTCATTTTGAACTTCAAGGTAGCAACATGTCTCAAAAAAAGTTAGGGTGGGGAATACAAAAAATTGGAAAGTAAGTGGTACTAAAAAGAAACAGCTGGAGGAACATTTTGCAACAAATTAGATGAATTGGCAACAGGTCAGTAACATGATTGGATACAAAAAGAGCACCTTAGAGAGGCAGAGTCTTGAAGAAGTAAAGATGGGCAGAGGTTCACCAATCTGCAAAAAACTGCATCTACAAATTGTGGAACAATTTCAGAATGTTCCTCAAAACAAAATTACAAAGACTCATCATTGACAGTACATGATATCATCAAAAGATTCCAAAAATACTGGAGAAATGTCTGTGTGCAAGGAACAAAGCCGAAAATTAATATTGGATATCCATGATCTTCGGGCCTCAGGCAGAACTGCATTAAAACAGGCCTGATTCTGTCATGGAAATATTACATGGGATCAGGAACATTTCCAGAAATCATTTTCTGTGAACACAGTTGGCCGTGCCATCCACAAATGTAGGTTAAAGCTCTATCATATTAAGAGAAAGCCATATGCAAACATGATCCAGAGATGCAGCCATCTGCTCTGGGTCAAAACTCATTTAAAATGGACTGAGTGGGACACTGTTCTGTGGTCAGACAAACTGAAATTTGAAATTCTTTTTGGAAAACATGGACGTTGCGTCCTCCAGAGTAAAGAGGAGAGGGACCATCTGGCTTGTTATCAGCACTCAGTTCAAAAGCCTTCATCTCTGATGGTAGTGGGATACATTAGTGCTTATGGAACTGGCAGCTTGCACATCTGGAAAGGCAACATCAATTGTGAAAGGTATATACAGGTTTTAGAGCAACATATGATCCCATCCAGACAACGTCTTTTTCTGGGAAGCATGTTTCAGCACGACAATGCTAAACCACATACTGCATCAATTACAACAGCATGGCTTCATTGCAGACGAGTCTCTGTGCTGAACTGGCTGGCCAGCAGTCCAGACCTTTCACCAATTGAAAACATTTGGCACATCATGAAACAAAATATATGACAAAGACCACCCAGAACTGTTGAGCAGCTAGATTCATATATAAGACAAGAATGGGACATTCCTCTCCTCAGTTCCCAGACATTTACGGACTACTGTTAAAAAAGAGGGGATGCTACACAGTGGTAAACATGGCCCTGTCCCAACTTTTTGAGATGTGTTCAAATTCAAAATTGCCTTCTTAAAATGGTACTTTTTTCAATTTAAACATTTGGTATGTTTTCTGTGTTCTACTGTGAATAAAATATGGGTTTATAAGATTTGCAAATCTTTGCAAATTGTTTTTATTTATATTTTACTCAGCGTTGTAACTTTGTTGGAATTGGGGTTATACATTAAGCAGCATCAACAATGGCTTCATGGAATACAGATCAAGATGTACAGCATTTTGAGATAATTATTATAACCATCCCTTCACCCACCTATCATTCTTCTATTGTTTTCATAACTTGCTTACCCAGTTCATAGTTGCTGAAAGCTAGTGCCTGTGAATTATATGATTGTTACAAATATAATAACGTTTACATTCAACTTAGCTTTCAGATCTGAGCTGCTTGTTTCTGCAATTGGCTTGCTTTCTCACCACGTGACAAAAAAATATATATATACAGTAGCATGACACATATTGTATACATACATGTGCTCAAGTGTCCAAAGGAGCGGGACTAGATGCAAGATACCTTTATTGTCACTATACAATGAAATATCATATGCAATGAAATACTGCAGAAGCCAGTAAAAAAAAAAAAAAAAAAGCAGATCTGAGATCAACGTTCACAGACACAGAACTTAGTGAGCACTTTGCTGGCATCTCCCAGCTGCTTCATCCTTTTACCCGCCCTTCTTTGCCTCAGAGGCAACTTGAATGGCCACTATCCACCGGTTCTGTGAGACTAGATGGTGACCACACACCCCGGCAGATGGCCTCTAGCAGCCAGGAGACATGTCCAAATTGCTCTAAATGCTATAGTGATCACAGAGCTGCTGTACTCCTCAGACAGGTCTCGACCACTTGAGGAGCTTGTCCCCCTCAGGTTTACATTCTGGTGCGCTACAATATCCTTTCCACAGCAAACCTGGGTAGCTTTCGTGGCACATCACTGTTACAAAACACTGGTCTAGCTGCTCATTTTAGACCTCCTTAAAGAGGACCACTGAGTAATTTGTAAGCTTTCTACATATAACATTTATGGCTAATACTTTCAGTATACTATTACTGTGCTTAGCCACCTAAACTCTTCCCGATTTTCATAGGTTTGTGTAGCTTACTTAAAATAAAATGGCCTATTTTTGTTGGGTATGCCCACTATTTTTCGTAGAAACACTTGGAAGGCTCCACTCTCCTCCAGACTGACTGTCCTTACAACATATATTTAGTTTGGAGTAACTGTTTAGTTTGGAGTAACTCCTCAAGTAATACTGAATCATACTTTAGATTCATCCGTCCATTTTCTGCGACTTCTTCATTATTGATGCAGTGAGCTGTTCTTTTCATTTGTAGACAATAGGACTACGCTTGTGCATTTCCCTGCACCCTCTTCCATCATGTATTGTATTAGTCAGAATGTTATCTATCCACCTGTTGATTCAGATCACATTTTTGCCAACCAACCTGCCCTTTCTGTGCTCTCTTTTCCATATAATAATCACTGTAGGCAAACTTAACAGCACAACATTGCCATGCAAGATTAAAGTCTGTATTAAACAATAATTTGATTCTAAACATGTAAATATATATAATATATATTTACATCTCTTTTGCAGTATGGCAAATAAGAAGGTAAACAGATGGCATATTTTTGATCAACAGTTATGAATTAAACTACCGTAATAATGTACATTGTGTAACAGTCATAAAAAGAGTCTTACACAAAGTTTGAATTTGAAAGCTGAAAATAATAATTATTTATCTTCCATTGTATATTTTTCCATCAAAGAATAAAGAAAGAATAAATTCAATATTTTTGAAGCTGAAGTTATATTTTCAAAATTGGAGTACAGTATATTAATTTTCCCAGGAACTTTTGGTTGTCAAGTGAACCTTTATTAATAAAAATAAAAATGCAGTGGGTTGGCGCCATGCACAGGGTTTATTTCCTGCCTTGTGCCCTGTGTTGGCTGGGATTGGCTCCAGCAGACCCTGTAGTTAGGATATAGAGGGTTGGATAATGATGGATGGATAAACAAAAAAAAAGCTTTCCCCCAGCAGCTTACAATGTTAGCCAATGGAACAACAAAGCCAACAATATTGAATATGTTCATTCTAGACTCAACAATGAATTTTCAGTATTCATTTACATCTTCAGATGCTACATATAGCAGAAAACTGTATATCCATATTGTTTTTGCAAAAACATTTTTTTTCCTCCAAGACCATTTTTGAATAGCTCTTGCTGTGTGTTCCACATCATTTCTAATCTACCTTTGTGGCAACTATGGCTACCCTTTCAGCAATCATTAATAATGCAGTACTGGACAAACTTTTAGATTTAACAAAATTAAAATGAAAAGAAAAGGGATCAAATGGGGAACTTTTGTTAAAGTTTGGGTATTTTTTTGGTCTCATTTAATGCAGCAGGCTGTTGCTTAATATTGATACCTCAAAAGTTCTAAGTGACTGTATACAGATATTTCAGATCCCTAAAGGTCTTCTGTTTAGTTACTCACATCAAAACTAAGCACTACAGTAAATGGATCAAAGGAAACTATAAACACTTCATTTCTTCATTTTATTTTCACATCCTTGGTGCATGTACTTTGGAACCATTTTTGCTGAAAGACAATGCTGTGCTGTGTCATTTTATACCCTTAGTGCTTACGATAACAACTATGGTGAGAAAGAATATTTAGAATGAAGGTGCGTCAGTCTTTCCAGATAATAAAAGTATGATGCTAATAGAACTATAAGAAGCGTGACACTTATGTATTACATAAGAATGTGCTAAAGCTAACTGAACAAATGTAATTTAATGCAGATACTAAAGCTATAAGAATATAAATTCTTTATAACTAATGTAATGTACTGAACTAACCTTTATGTAACCCTTGATATTTTATGAGCAATGTGCGTGCAAGAGTATAAGGAAGTGAGCATTGTCTAAAACCGCTGAGTTGCACACACCCTATAACCGTTAAGGACAAAACTTGCTATCACTGGTCTTATGTACGTGTAAGCTAGGAGAAGTAAATTTCTTAAAATTGTGAAAATACTGGCCACTTTTTATCTGTAAAAAGCACTGTGTGCTTCTGCATACTGCAATCCAGGGTGTGACCGCAAGCTATAACGATCTATGTATGACCTCAAAACGAACTGCTGCATTTTTAAAGCAAGTCTTGACTTCCTACTAGCAGGCTGATGGTTTGTAGTACTGGAACGTGACAGGGTCTGTAGCCTGCCTCTGTTGACCAAGAATAAAGAAATTACTTTTTATTTTAAATTGGTGTTTTTGCCTCCCGTTGTTTTTCCGACTTCAGCGTCCACAATGGCTTCCATCCTAATGGTTTTTAGATGAATGCTTTAGCCACCTCAGTCATAGTGAACAGAAAAGTGAACACATACTGTAGGTGTCCATCCCTTATAAAAGACAATGGAAGAAAAAAATGAGAAATAATTTATTTTAATAGATTATTTTGTTGCCATAAACTTTTAAGAAACAAGAAAGACATGTTTTCTGAAATATTAACTTTTGCTACTTTCAAGCAAACATCTTCTATAAATTTGAAGGCTTTTGTTTCAAGTTCTCTGCAGATCACCACTGTAAGCTGCTTAGGAGATTTTTTTTTTTTCATTTTAATTTAGTTAATTTAACAAGTCAGTCTGTCAGTCATCGTTCAACCCGCTATATCCTAACAAAGGGTCACGGGGGTCTGCTGGAGCCAATCCCAGGGCGCAAGGCAGGAACAAATCCTGGCAAGGGTGCCAGCTCACTACAGGACACACACATGCAGACATGCACACACCAAGCACCCGCTAGGGGCAATTTAGGATCGCCAATGCACCTAACCTGCATGTCTTTGGACTGTGGGAGGAAACCAGAGCACCTGGAGAAAACCCATGCAGACACGGGGAGAATATGCAAACTCCACACAGGGAGGACCTGGGAAGCGAATCCAGGTCTCCTTACTGCGAGGGAGCAGTGCTACCACTGTGCCACCATGTCGCCCAATTTAACATGTTTCCAGGGCAAATTAATTTTTGGTACAATTGTGAAAAAATAGCTTACTTCAAAAATTGTAAACTTGTCATGTCACATCATCTTCTATCCCACTTAATCTAAACCAGGCTAGTGGGGTGAGGGGGGACTAAAGCCTGGAGCCTATTCCTGCTAGCATAGGGTTATAGGGTAGGAATTAACTCTGGACAGAGTGCCAGTCCATCACAGGGAAAACACAAACACACACACTACACACACATTAGGGACAATTTACCATCAACAATCCACCTAATCTGCCCGTCTCTGGACAGTAGGCGGAAAGTCACACAACCATGAGGAGAACACGTAAACTCCATGCAAGGAGGACCCAGGACATGAATTATGGTCTTCTTACTGCTGCACAGAGCTACCTGTGCGCCACCACGCTGCCCTCATCTTATTTAATTGACTATTCTTGTTTGCCTAGTCATTGATGAGTTATTCGACCTGTATTCCTAATTCTGATTTACAGCCAGCTGTTAAGTTTGCATTAGTAACACATTAGAGCATGCTAATGATTTTTATGTTTAAGTATTATAAAGACAAATTATCCAGCTCTTTATTTATTTTCAAGTTTGTTTTTTTTTTGTTTGTTTTTTTTTTTCTTTTTAAACCACAAGTAAACAAAAGATTTACCTATGGTTTTATACAGTACATGATGTATTCCCCTGAACCTGATAAAATCCCAATAAAGGATATGAAGCACTTGTGGTAGTATGAGCCAAGCTGATGTTAATAGAAGACAATTATATTATTAAGTCATTTGCAATGACAGATCTATTCAAAATGCTTATGTTAATTTTGGATTTTGGTTTAAAATCACATTCAGTAAAACTGAATAAAGGGCAGTGGCATTTAAAAGATTCTTTATGTGGAGTACATATTGGAAGCAAGTTTACAAAAAATAAACAAATATTACAATGGGAAATTGATAAAATTCATATTCTTAAACAGAAAAACACTAACATTTATATCCTGTTGTAAATTTTTTAAAATGCACAATTTCACTTCAATTAGTTGTCAAACTGAGATACTCAATGCATTGCACGAAACTTAGCAGACTGACATACGACAGTTTGATACTGGAAAATGATGCTATTGACACAAGCAGTTAAATATCAATTAATTGTAATGAATCCACATGTATGCAGTAAACAAAAACAAATTAGCAAATCTTAACTAATACATTATATATAAAAATTACAAAACAAATTGCAGCCATTTGGGCCCAAGTCCATATCTGCAGTCCCAAAGGAGTAGCAAAATCAATGGTTGTATAATCAAAATGTGTTACTGTGGAATCTACATGACAGCCTCACCGAAACATTTTGCAGAATGCAAGTCCTTCTTCAGGGATGTAAAAGGCTTTGTAATCCTATTGGAGGTACAGCTGTATGAAATTGCCATAAATACAATAGACAACTAATATTTTTTTAAAGAATGATATTATTATAGAGGACTGAAAATAATAAAACATTTAATCAATTTTAAATTAAATTAATAATATGACCAAGCAAAGCAGGGCCAACCAGATTGCTTAAGGTAGATCTCAGCTTAAAAACATTTACACATAGCAGTTAAACTACAGACACATATGATGAAGAGGAAAAGTTTCAATACTACTGAATAAACCTACCCACACATACTGGGTCTTCCAAAAGTTTGCAGAAAACAAAGAATTCTTATAACAGTAATGGAGAATCATGAAAACCAAGTCTTATTTGTTCCTCAATTCAGACTGTTCATTGAACTCACCCAGAGTGTCTGTTCCCAAATTTATAAATCCATTATGCACCCCAAATTTCACCAATGTAAAAATATGACCAAGGGCAAAATAAAATGTAAACAACCCATTTGTATTACAGTTGGAAGACGCTACTCGACCATGGAAACTCATTCCATGAAGCTCCCACTGCATATTTTCTGTGCAAATGCCAGTGGAAGTTTGGAACTCTTCAGCTATGGAATCAGCACAGTGTTGGTGACTTTTACGCACCATGTACCTTAGCAGTCATTGACACTGTTCTGTGACTTTACGTGGTCATCCACTTCATGGCTGAGTTGCAGTTATTCCTAAACACTTCCATTTTCTAATAATACCACTTACAATTTACCGTGGAATATCCAGCAGAGATGAAATTTCACAAACTGCCTTATTGTAAAGATGGCATCCTATCACAGTACTACGGTTGAAGTCACTGAGCTCTTCAGAATGACCCATTTTGTTTCACAAAGGTTTGTAAATGGAGACTGCATGGCTAGGTGCTTGAGTTTATACACCTGTGACAATGGGTCCGATTAAAACACCCGAATTCAATAATTAAGAGGTGTGTCCCAATATGTATTGTCCATATAGTGACATTCACACAAAGTGATAAAGAAGGTTTTTCTACATCTTTTGTTTCCTTCATGCTACTTCCAACATCATTTGGTATTGGCCAGTACACAGACCCAGAAAAGATCAACAAGGTTTATAGTATAATGGTAATGACAGTCAAAATAATGATGTTTAGTCGATTCATTAGATTTAACATGAAATTGCCAATCAGATCACTGCAAAGCTGATCATATTAAGAATCAAAATCACTTTACTGCTAGCATGTGAAACATACCGGAATTGACTTTGGTTTGGTGCCAAACATGGAATGCAAGAAATTGCCAACTCAAGACAACACAATTTCAACTTAACATTAACCTAACATCGTGTAAAACACTATACATATACAATTTCTTGAACATAACATCTACAAACTTCAACAGTTAACTCAAATAGATAGAAAAACTATACAAAATAATATAGATATCAAATAGTGCAAGTTGAGCAAGTATGAAGGATTAATGAACAGACCTAACAGCACAGTTACCAGTTATATGTTTAAAAAACAGTTAGGAGTAACCCAATGCAAGTTTATTTAGGATCTGAATAATTTGAGGAAAGAAGTTGTGAGGATGGCATATAGTTCAGGTCACAATAGGCCTGTACCTCCTCTGCGATAGTAAGCTTCAATGACTTAAAAATGTTAAAAAAGATTTTGTTTTGTACATTACAACTTCAACGTTTACATTAGTTTGACTTTGATACACAGGTTGAGCTAGTTAGCCTATATTTACCAGGATTGGAAGTAAACTTTTCCATATAATGAGTCCTTTCCTAGAGTCTACTCTTTAGGAATTTCATGACATATATACAGTGCATCCAGAAAGTATTCACAGCGCATCATTTTTTCCACATTTTGTTATGTTACAGCCTTATTCCAAAATGGATTAAATTCATTTTTTTTTCCTCAGAATTCTACACACAACACCCCATAATGACAATGTGAAAAAAGTTTACTTGAGATTTTTGCAAATTTATTAAAAATAAAAAGACTGAGAAATCACATGTACATAAGTATTCACAGCCTTTGCCATGAAGCTCAAAATTGAGCTCAGGTGCATCCTGTTTCCCCTGATCATCCTTGAGATGTTTCTGCAGCTTAACTGGAGTCCACCTGTGGTAAATTCAGTTGATTGGACATGATTTGGAAAGGCACACACCTGTCTATATAAGGTCCAACAGTTGACAGTTCATGTCAGGGCACAAACCAAGCATGAAGTCAAAGGAATTGTCTCGAGGCACAAATCTGGGGAAGGTTACAGAAAAATTTCTGCTGCTTTGAAGGTCCCAATGAGCACAGTGGCCTCCATCATCCGTAAGTGGAAGAAGTTCGAAACCACCAGGACTCTCCCTACAGCTGGCCGGCCATCTAAACTGAGCGATCTGGGGAGAAGGGCCTTAGTCAGGGAGGTGACCAAGAACCCGATGGTCACTCTGTTAGAGCTCCAGAGGTCCTCTGTGGAGAGAGGAGAACCTTCCAGAAGGACAACCATCTCTGCAGCAATCCACCAATCAGGCCTGTATGGTAGAGTGGCCAGACAGAAGCCACTCCTTAGTAAAAGGCACATGGCAGCCCGCCTGGAGTTTGCCAAAAGGCACCTGAAGGACTCTCAGACCAGTAACATCCACATTAATGTAAGGACCCAAAGTTTCCCAGCAGAATATTTCCCAGAGCATCACAGTGCCTCTGCTAACTTGCCTATTTCCTATAGTGCGTCCTAGAATTTAGGAGTTATTTTTGACTCTGACCTAAATTTTAAAATCGCACATTAATCAGATCACCAGGACAGCATTTTTTCCCATTTATGGAATATAGCAAAAGTTAGATCTCTTATTACCTTGCAAGATGCTGAAAGATTAGTTCAGTGTTTTTAGTCAACTACATTACTGTAACACACTCCTTTCAGAACTATCCAAAAAGACTTCAATCTGTTGCAACAAGGGCAGAATGCGGCTGCGAGAATCTTAACTAGGAAAAGAAAATCCAAGCACATCTCTCCAGTTTTAGAGTCATTACATTGATTACCCCATACCATTTTGAATTGACTTTAAAATACTACTTATGGTTTACAATGCCTTAAATAATCTTGCTCCGTCCTATATTATGGAATGTCTGTCACCTTTCACTCCAAATCGTGGCCTTAGATCTTTGAATGAGTGTCTGGTTATAATTTCAAGAGCTAAACTTAAAAGAAGTGGTGAGGCAGCCTTTTGCTATTATGCACCTACAATCTGGAATAGCTTACAGGTTTATATGGTGTAGCACTTTAAAAAACTGCTAAAAACCTATTATTTTAACAAGTATTTCTCATAGCTACATTTTAGTGTAACCCTAATCCTGATAACATATATATGCATTGAATTATCATTTTTATCATGGCTCTGCAATCCACCCTAATTCCTAATTTATTCTGATGTTCTTGTTCCAATTTTTCTGTGGTGGTTGCAATCTACGCCACCACCACCTGATCAAGGCACCATGCAGTTACTACATTGCTGGACAGAAGGCAGTACCCCAGATGTCCACATGACCATCATCATCTAATTCTTTTATGTGAAGCCTGAAAACCATGAGGTCTGATTTAGATCAATTGTGTTATGTAGAATGCCCAGTGGGGGCTGGGCAGTCTCGTGGCCTTAGAACCCCTGCAGATTTTTTTTCTCTATCCCTCTGGGGTTTTTTTTTTTTTTCCTGTCATCCCGGCCATTGTACCTTTCTTTATTCTTTGTTATTTAGTATTGCCTAAGGTTACTTTTATTTTTTCATCTTATAAAGCACTTTGAGCTATACCATTTCTATGAATATATGTGCTATATAAATAAATGATGCTGTCTTGCTCCCATCTCTTCCCCAGGCATGCACCCAGTTAGACACATGAAAGAAAATGTGATTCATCAGACCAGGCCATCTTCTTTCATTGCTCTGTGGTCCAGTTCTGATACTCCAGTTCTGCACTATAGATGCTTGTGGTGGTGGACAGGAGTAAGCATAGGTACTCTGACCAGTCTGCAGCTAAACAGCTCCAAATGCAGCAATCTGCGATACACTGGGTGTTCAGACCCTTTTCTCTCATGGCCAGCATTATGTTTTTCAGCAATTTGTGCTACAGTAGTTCTTCATTGGGAACAGACCAAACAGGGTTGCCTTCATGTCCCATACAGATCAATGACTTTTAGGCACCTTTGACCCTGTTGCCAGTTCACCAGTTGTCCTTCCTTGAAAATTTTTGGTAGGTACTAACTACTGCATACCGGTAACCCCCTACAAGGCCTGCTGTTCAACTAGCCCAAACGTCTAGCCCTCACAATTTGGCCATTGTCAAAGTCACTCGGACCCTTATGGTTGCCCATTTTTCCTGCTTCCAACACATCACCTTCAAAAACTGATTGTTAAATGGCTGCTTAATATATATGACACTTTGGCAGGTGCTATTGTAATGAATTAATTAATGTTATTCTCTTCACCTGCCAGTGGTTTTAATGTTGTGGCTCATCAGTGTGTTAGTAACTGTGTTGTAAACAGTATTCTAATCTTCTGATGTGGGGATGTTACCATCATAAACCTTTTAGATTAAAGCAGAACTTTTGATAATATTCACCATACTATTTTTCTACAAAAGCTAGCAATTTGATAGTAGGTGGTTTACTTCAGTGGTTCTCAAGTTCAGTCCTAGGCCTCTGTGGCTATAGGTCTTTGTCCCAACTCATTTACTCTCTTAAACTGGATTTCTACCTTAATTAAGCAAACAGTTATTTCCTAGTTTTTGTGTTTTTTTGCATTCACCCAGAAATTGCAAACTGGCTATACTGTATTTTTACTAAATGAAGCAGGTGTGTCAGATGGGTAAGAATTCATTATTTTTCTTTTAAATACAGTACATTATTTTTGTCAAATGTTTTGGTTATTTAGACAATTACTGATTTAATAAACACACAGGTGAATATATCACTGAAGTAGTTGCTCCTTTCAGAGTTATTTGCACCGGTGTCTACTCTGCTCATCATTAATTGTCTGTATTCAGATACAATTAAGAAAACAAACAACAGAAAAGGTGAATTAAAAATAACAAAACAAATTAAGCATTTAAAAGATAGAAAAAATTTCTAAGTGTAAATATGACACCACTCCTCTTTTCTAAATGCAAAGTAAAAGGAAAAAACAGGTCAACTAATTAAAAAAATAAGATCAATTTAAGATAACAATGATTGGCTGATTGAGAAACTAGTTGGGACAAAAACCAGTTTCCACAGAGCCCCTCATCCCTCCCACCACCCCCCATGTCTGAACATGAAAAAGATTGGTTTACTTCATAACTATCAAGTTTTCCCCAACATACATATTCTGAAGACCAGCAAACTCTTATTAGCAATGGCATTCATAAATGGTGTCATTTATGGCTTAGTACAGAGGGCAGTTCCTTTTCACTTCATTATACTGCCATTAACAGATGTAATTTGAATGTTTAATATTAACTTTTATTCTCTTGCCAGATATCACTTGGTTGTATCTATCAAATAAACTTTGTAGTCTTCAGCTGCCATAGTAAAGTGAAACAAGGTCAAGGTATGCTTTTATATTGCACAATGGAGAATACATTAAACAATTGCTTTAAAACAGAAAAAACCAAAAAGGCACGTGTCTGGTCATTAAGAAGGAAGATGATGAGGTTTGTCCTAATGGAGTGCCATTGTAACTGTGAAACTATTAAGCATCATTGTGTAGGAGGCACCAGAGATAGTGTTATTGCTAATTATACAGTAAGTGATTGCCAGAAGTAACCAACTGGGTAAGTTCTGAATATGCCATATTCTAAAGCATGTGACATATTTACTGATTTTGTATCATGATATGGTTTTAGGTTGACTTGTACTAAGAAGCAGAATAATTATTTCATATTAATTTAAGTGGGATGATCTTCCAAGTCACCATATACAAACTTAGAGCTGAGATACCCTATAACTACAAGGCAATCAAACATTTTTTAATAATATGTATTACACAGTTGTATTCCATTCCCTTCTTATAAATAGACTACTTCCAGGGGAAAAAAGTTTTATTCAGTTATTAACTCTTATACGCAGCCAGCTGAATGAGCCCATTAGAACAGTGGTACTAGTTTTGCATTCTTTCAACATATTCCTCACTATATTTTTGTCAAATAAAGACAAATGTGGTTAAGATTGTAAGACAAAATGTTTGTTCAAGAAAAGGAAATGGAACATGGTTTTTGGTTTAATATTTTGGTCTGTTTTAACTAATAACTTCATATGTATTTAAATGATTATGTAATGATTTACTTATTTCAATGACAGAACACTCAGCATGAAAATAAGCCTTGAAACAAACCATCATCTGCATCTCTTTGGCCCACTGCATGAAACTGCAAGAAAGAACAAGCGTGTGTTGACCATAATAGATGTGTACACAAAGTGATTATCACTGGGTGGGTGCAGTCTAATTCTGAGAGCAAAGTGTCTGTAGCAGTTATGAAGAAGTTGTACTCATTTGGCATGGTCAAGAAAGTCATTACTGACCAAGGCACAGAGTCAGTCAAGTGATTTAAGTTAAAAATAAACACTATTTACAGAAAACATCCACTTACCTCTTTTTTGGCACTTTATCCACTACTCTTAATTATAAATATCAAAAATATTGATACACTTTCCCTCTCACTTCTACCTTCTCATGTAAAACAATCCATCATTACTTCTCTTGATGATTTATCCACAGCTCAATGACAACATATTTAACCCTTAAAGCATACATGAATTCTCCTGTGCTTACCATCATTGGACAAAAAGGCAATAAAGGAAATTATTTATTTATTTATAACACATCTTGGATAATATTGGCAACTTAGAAAATATGTGTTAAATATTTGTAAAAAGTTTAAAAAAGTACAGAAGATGTAAAATAACCAGAATATTAAGATTATCCCAAGAAAACAGTGCCAGAACATTTGGAACTGCCATCTTCCCACAGCTGTATATGGTATCTACAGTGCTGGACAGGTATGTACTTGTTATGGTTGGTAATCTTCTTATGTTTTTCGCCTTTAATCAATACTGATTTAGTGATGAACCTCTTAATGTTAATGATCAATTTTCCAAAAGTTGCAATCCATTTTTTTGCTCAAAGAAATAAATAGCCCCTTACTTCATTTTGTTTCTTGGCTATAGTGGCTATTCTTTAGTAACCTCAAAGTGGCTGGACAGATTCCAGCAAAAATCCACTTTCAGGGTGGCTATGTAAGTGGTCCCAGAGATACGATTTCTGAAAACTTTACCGACAGCATTCCCAAGGATTACAGTATATGCAGTTCATCTTAGAGGTGTTATTCAAAAAGATAAGCCTACTCATGTTAACGGTTTTAGAAGTAAGTTTTGTACAGTCCTTCTGGAGAATATTCTTTTTATTTCCAGTAGTCTAGCTTAGGGTTTCTCAACGTTCAGTTCTGGGGGCCCCAGTGGTTGCAGATATATATTCCAAACACTTTCTCAGTCAGTCAGTCATTTTTCACCTTCACTTGATTTCATTGTTTAATTATCTGACCTCTTTTATTCCTTTCATTTTGCAATTAGAAAAGTGCAGCATCAGATTTACACTTGTAGGAAATTAAGGCATATTTGTATGTTTTCTTTATTTCAAAATGTCTACTTTGTTTCTTCTTTTTAATTCACTTCTTTGTGGACTTTGCTTTCTTAGTTGTATCTGAATACAGACAATTAATGATGAGCAGAGCAGAAACCAGTGCAAATGACTTTAAAAGGTGCACATACTTACAGTGGCGCACAAAAGTTTGGGCACCCTTGCTTAAAATGTCTGTTACTGTGAGTTAAGTGAGCAGAAGATGAACTGATCACCAAAAGGCATAAAGTTGAAGATGACACATTTCTTTAATATTTTATGTATATATATATACAGTACTGCGGTGGGTTGGCACCCTGCCCAGGATTGGTTCCTGCCTTGTGCCCTGTGTTGGCTGGGATTGGCTCCAGCAGACCCCCGTGACCCTGTGTTCGGATTCAGCGGGTTGGAAAATGGATGGATGGATATATACAGTACATATATATTTATATATATATATATATATATATATATATATATATATATATATTATTAAAAAAAAATCCTGGAAAGCAAAAGCAAGGCTACGATACGTGATCTTCTCGGAAGACATTTAAAAGACCCGTGAGACAAAAGAGACTTGCCACGGCGCGTCTTGCAGGGACCGTAAACATGAGACATTGTGCCAAGAGATTGACCCAGGACCATCTTGCTATGACGTAGAACATGAGATTCTTGCAAGACACGCCCTGCTTACAATCTATCACATAGGACAACGGGGCAGCAAAACATTCAGTCTTGTGAAGGATTTGAGCACACACAGATCCAGGGTCTCAGCACATATAAAGTGTATAAGGACAATACGTTATAAATGAAACTTCAATGACTAATTGAAGAAGAAAGCAGCGCGGAGAAAAGAGACTCAAAAGCGTTGGAAAGAAAAAAGAAAAAATAATCTAGGTGCAAATTCAGAAAATAAGGCAAGTTATCAGCCCATGACAAGTGGAATTGAAACAAAGCACGTCCAATCGGGCTCAGAATTAAAAGATAGAGTAAAAGACAAAGTAGAACTTCATAAAGACGTTCACAAACGTTGGTGCTATATACATGCAGAGCAGATTATGAAAAAAGTGCAATTTGAAAGGCTCCAAAAAAAAAAAAACGTATGCGCGATTCAAATGTGGAGAAAGTTAAAAAATATGAAAGTAGGAAAATTAGAAAGTATAAAAAAAGAAAGTAAAGATGCAGTAGCGCAAACAAACGGAAATTATTACTCAAAAAAGGGAAAATAATCACCACGGACCAGGTGTCATTGGAAAAAAAAAGCAGGACAAAGCGAGGTCAGAGATAAAAGACAGAGTAGAAAACAAAGTAAAACGTCATAAAGAGGTTATAAATATACACATGCAGAGCAGGTTAGAGATAATTCAGGATAGGTTTCTCTGTATGGAATTTCAGCACAGACAAAGCGATCTACATATTATAGTTAATCATTTTTTTTTTGTAAAGTAACCAATAAATGCATGTGAGGTAAAACACGTTTTTGAAATTCTCTGACTTAAACTTCAAAGCCTTACAATACAGTAATCCCTCCTCCATCGCGGGGGTTGCGTTCCAGAGCCACCCGCGAAATAAGAAAATCCGCGAAGTAGAAACCATATGTTTATATGGTTATTTTTATATTGTCATGCTTGGGTCACAGATTTGTGCAGAAACACAGGAGGTTGTAGAGAGACAGGAACGTTATTCAAACACTGCAAACAAACATTTGTCTCTTTTTCAAAAGTTTAAACTGTGCTCCATGACAAGACAGAGATGACAGTTCTGTCACACAATTAAAAGAATGCAAACATATCTTCCTCTTCAAAGGAGTGTGTGTCAGGAGCACAGAATGTCACATAGATAGAGAAAACAATCTCTAGCAAACAAATCAATAGGGCTGTTTGGCTTTTAAGTATGCGAAGCACCGCGGCACAAAGCTGTTGAAGGCGGCAGCTCACACCCCCTCCGTCAGGAGCAGGGAGAGAGAGAGAGAGAGAGAGAGAGAGAGACAGAGTTTGTTTTTCAGTCAAAAATCAATACGTGCCCTTCGAGCTTTTAAGTATGCGAAGCACCGTGTAGCATGTCGTTTCAGGAAGCAGCTGCACAAAAGATAGCAACGTGAAGATAATCTTTCAGCATTTTTAGATGAGTGTCCATATCGTCTAGGTGTGCGAACAGCCCCCCTGCTCACACCCCCTACATCAGGATCAGAGAAAGTCAGCGCAAGAGACACAGAGAAAAGTAAGCTGGGTAGCTTCTCAGCCATCTGCCAATAGCGTCCCTTGTATGAAATCAACTGGGCAAACCAACTGAGGAAGCATGTACCTGAAATTAAAAGACCCATTGTCCTCAGAAATCCGCGAACCAGCAAAAAATCCGCGATATATATTTAAATATGCTTACATATAAAATCCGCGATAGAGTGAAGCCGCGAAAGGCGAAGCGCGATATAGCGAGGGATCACTGTATTTACATACTTCTGACATATCACCTGTGTCCATATATTCAATCTCTATTCAACTTTTAGTTATTTCTCCGAGTAATAATTTCTCTTTTTTTGCGCTAATGCGATTCCAAATATTGTTTTTACATAAGTTCTGAAATAAAAGTGAAACTAATGTAATAGCAACAATTCAAAGAAAAAAAAATCTTAAAAGTGTGTCCGGAAAACCAAATATGGGGGTTGGCGAGCGAAGCGAGCAGGGGGCGAAGCCCCCTAGTATATATATATATATATATATATATATATATATATATATATATATATATATATATATTATAGAAGAGGACAACTGAGTGTGTGAATTCTCACAAGCACATTGACAAATTGTTTTTCATCAGTGCACACGGTACTGACAGTAACAAAAAAAATGTATTTGTTTCATGTTGCAAAATGAAATTAATTTATTGCATTAAGGTATGTGTCTTGTTGATTTGTGGAAGAATTAAGACTTAATTTAAAAAGAAAAAACAATGCATAATCTTTTCAAATGTTTTAGTGAGGTGGAAAATTTTGTCTAGATTACACAACAGCAAATAAAGGCAGTTTTGTGCCATGTTGGGAGAGGTAGGCAGTGATATTGCTTAGCACCTCCAGCCTTTTGCATCTTTGCCAAGTATTATGGAGGAAAATGCCTTATGTTATTGCAGATTATGTCAGGTTTTTCTCCTGTTTTGACAAAAGAACAAAAAACATTTTTTTCCCATCTCTTGTGAAGGTTTGGGTTCTTTCTGGGCAAATTAAGGTATTTTTAATAAAAACTGTTAGTTTAAATATAACATATACAAATACCTTTCCGAATATAATACAAAAGCTGTGGTTCTGAATATTTTTGTAGCTAAAGTTCATAAATATAGAGGAAATAAAAATCACTCAAATTGTAATGAGTTTTGTTTTTTTTGTATGTTTTTATCAATAAAAACCTTAAGTCAATCTCAGGGTACATTCAATACAACACTGGACAGTCATTATAATTAGTTTGAACTATTCCACCCCTTTTAAAAAAGTGAACAGTTTCTATTACAATATTTATTATAGCAGTAATCTGTATGAATACCTGTAAGCACAATGCATCAACAGAAATATCAATCTTAATAATAATACCTTATAACTGTAAAAACATCTACAATATCTAAAGTTATTTGTAAGAAATGTCACAAAAAGCATTCAACTATGGAAGCATACAGTACCACATAAGCAAAACAAAAGCAATCCTGTGCTCACACACATTCAAAACACTTAACAGCAAATTTCTTGTCACTATAAAGTGGCCATCCTGGAATTTGAGAGAATGTTCCACCAGAATGAAAGCAATAAGCTCAATTCATTGTACATGAATACAGCTGCACTTTTTCAGAAAACAAAGTTAAGGTCTATTTTTAAAGTATTTAGTTAATTTACAATTAATACCATGCACTAGATTTGTTCAGGGTTTACAGTAGGTTCAGCAGTATTTCTGTATAAAAATCCTTATAAAGCGCCACATAATCTTTTTGGATTTTCTAAATACTGAAACACATTTTAAGCATACCATTTATAAATAATACAAATATTTAGATAACTTGAATTACACACAGAGTCTTAATATGAGTATTTATAGTTATGTCATTTTCTAAACCACTTAATCCAGAACAGGGTTGCTCTGTGCTGGAGCTTGTCCCAGCTAACATAGTGCACAAGGCAGGAACAAACCCTGGACAGGACACCAGTCCATCACAGGATGAACACACAAGACACACCTAACTGTGGGAGAAAAAAAAAAGGTGCACTCTAAGAAAACCCACACAGACATGGGGAGAACATGCAAACTCTTTACACGGAGGATCCAAATTCTGCTCTCCTTACTGTGAGGCAGCAGCACTAGCACCGTACCACCATGTCACCCTAATATTAATAGTGAGTTTCCCTTTATGGATCAAAAACGTCTATCTATATCTATCTATGGTGTTACAAACAAATAGAAAAACAACTACTTTAAAACAGCAAAGTTTTAAATTGCTTTCACTTCTTGATGTCATTAACTTAACAAATGTATACTTCTGTAATTCTAATATTGTAATCTGAAGCACTGAGGTCCACTAATAAGCCTCAGTACTGAATACTAAAACTTGTTATTGTTACTACATACCGATTAACTGGGCCCATACATGAGTGCTGCCAAAAAAAATACAAAATAAGAAGTCCTTCAATAAATGCTATGAGATGCGGCAGTATGGTCCAGTGAGCTCAAATTTCCCTATAACTAACCACCGAAGCAGTTATGCTTCTTCACTTTTTGCTTTCAAATTACAGATTTCTTTCAATACATGGTTGTCTTGGAATATCAAATGTTGAAGGGGGTCAATAAGTCTTCTGTCAAGTGTAGAGAGAAAGAATGATTTTTCTTTCGTTACATCTCACCTCAACCTTTACAAATAAACAAACAGGGGACGCATTAATCATAGCTGTCTGGTACTTTTAGACAATTCCCCAAACCTAGGCAGACCGGGACAGGTTCAGTAGCTACAATTAGCTCTTAGAAAAGTATCAAACTGGAAAGCTATTATTATTTGTTCACGTATAGCTCAAACTGACAAGTGGAAACATGAGAGCAAGTGTGCCACTTAAAGCAGCCATCCTTTTAGCATTAATATAAACCTAAATAATTTACGTTCTTCAGGTTAATGAATTTGCTGTCTTTTCCCAAGTGTTGTTCAAAATTGCAGCCAATATCTGGGCAGTGAAGAGAACCATCAAATGATATCTTTGAAAGATTTCAACCTGGGTACTTTTCCAGTTCATCGAGAATATTGTGACAGCCTTGAAACAACCTGGCAATTGAAAATAACTCCTGGAGAAATTTAATAGTGTGGAGCATCAATAAAGAGAGAGCTGGTGCAGACTGTATAATAAAAAGCTGACATTGTGCACAAAAATGTGTCTCTTAATGTAAAGTAATATGAATCTTTAATTTTAATGGTAGCTAAAACATCACTTGGATGTGAGCAGCTCACTAGCCAGAAGGCCAGTATTTTTATGAAAAAGAGTGGAATATGAAGAATGGATTTTAAATGCAGCACAACATGCATTACAAAAAAGTTAAATAAGCAATCAAAAATAGTTTTAATTAGTTACATCTTTAAAATGATGCATGAAATAATGCAAGTTAAAGGTTATTTTTAAAAGGGAATATGTACAATTATATCTATAAAATTATATACATTTTAGGGCTTGGATTTTGACAGTTGGAGAGGAGTGTGTCAAGATTTAACTATAAAGAATACTCATAATAAAGAACGAGAAAGTAGATTCGTTGGCAAAAGCTTGATGATTCATTAGATAAATGAGACATGGTAGTAGTATATTATGGTGACTGGTAGCAGCGGGAGAGAGACACAAGTAAAATCCTCTATCTTTCTTTATATTGCGGACATGGAAGCCTTAGAAGTATAAAATACATTTACATTTGAAAGAGAGGAACATAGGAAAAATTTAGAAGAAAATTAAAAAAAAAAAAAAAAAAAAGAGGAATACTGTAACTCCAAGGAAAATAATATATGAAAGATATAAATTTGTCATGTATGCTCAAGGAAGTGAAAACATAATGCAATATGTAACTGAGTTGACAAAGTTCGCCAAATCTTGTGAATTTGGAGAAGTGGTGGAGTCACTAATCCGTGATAGGAATGTTTGCAGAGTTTTAGCCAAATCACTGAAAGAAAGGCTGCTAAGAGAAGGCAAACTGACACTCAAAAAAGCAATACATACAGTACTGTGCAAAGGTTTTAGGCAGGTGTGAAAAAATGCTGTAAACAAAGAATGCTTTCAGAAATATAAATAATAATTGTTTATTGTTATCAATTTACAAAATGCAAAGTGAGCAAACAAAAGAAAAATCTAAATCAAATCAATATTTGGTGTTACTACCTTTTGCCTTCAAACCAGCATCAATTCTTATAGGTACAAAGGCAGGGATTTTGTAGGATTCTAGTCAGGTGTATGATCAACCAGTTATACCAAACAGGTGCTAATGATCATCAATATCACACGTAGGTTGAAACAGTCATTAACTGAAACAGAAACAGCTGTGTAGGAGGCTTAAAACTGGGTGAGGAACAGCCAAACTCTGCTACCAAGGTGAGGTTGTGGAAGACAGTTTCATGTCATGGCAAGATTGAGCACAGCAACAAGACACAAGGTAGTTATACTGCACCAGCAAGGTCACTCCCAGACAAAGATTTCAAAGCAGACTGGGGTTTCAAGATGTGCTGTTCAAGCTCTTTTGAAGAAGCACAAAGAAACGGGCAACATTGAGGATCGTAGACGCAGTGGTCGGCCAAGGAAACTTAGTGCAGCAGATGAAAGACACATCAAGCTTATTACCCTTTGAAATCGGGAGATGTCCAGTAGTGCCATCAGCTCAGAACTGGCAGAAACCAGTGGGACCCAGGTACACCCATCTACTGTCCAGAGAAGTCTGGTCAGAAGTGGTCTTCATGGAAGAGTTGCCATACCTCCGACGTGGAAACAAGGCCACGCGACTCAAGTATGCACGAAAACATAGGAACCGGGGTGCAGAAAAATGGCAGCAGGTGCTCTGGACTGATGAGTCAAAATTTGAAATATTTGGCTGTAGCAGAAGGCAGTTTGTTCATCGAAGGGCTGGAGAGCGGTACAATAATAAGTGTCTGCAGGCAACAGTGAAGCATAGTGGAGGTTCCTTGAACGTTTGGGGCTACATTTCTACAAATGGAGTTGGAGATTTGGTCAGGATTAATGGTGTTCTCAATGCTGAGAAATACAGGCAGATACTTATCCATCATGCAATCCCATCAGGGAAGCATATGATAGACCCCAAATTTATTCTGCAACATGACAACGACCCCAAACATACAGCCAAAGTCATTAAGAACTATCTTCAGCGTAAAGAAGAACAAGACGTCCTGGAAGTGATGGTATGGCCCCCACAGAGCCCTGATCTCAACATCATCGAGTGTGTCTGGGATTACATGAAGAGACAGAAGGATGTGAGGAAGCCTACATCCACAGAAGACCTGTGGTTAGTTCTCCAAGATGTTTGGAAAAACCTACCAGCCGAGTTCCTTCAAAAACTGTGTGCAAGTGTACCTAGAAGAATTGATGCTGTTTTGAAGGCAAAGTGTGGTCACACCAAATATTGATTTGATTTAGATTTCTCTTTTGTTCATTCACTGCATTTTGTTGATTGATGAAAATAAATGATTAACACTTCCATTTTTGAAAGCATTCTTTGTTTACAGCATTTTTCACACCTGCCTAAAACTTTTGCACAGTACTGGTACTGTATATATGCAGAGCAACTGAACTTACGTAACCTGGTGGAGATTTGAGGGATTTATGTGTAATATTTATTTATATTAGTTGATTTTTTGGTGGATTCTTTTTTTTTAACAGAATGTGGGATTATTCTTTAGATTTGTTTTTGGTTTTATTATTACACTTGTGTGTATTTTTTTTTTTTGTATGTTTGTTATCTCTACTGGAGTGACATTCATTACTATCATCAGTTTGCAAGATCTACTCTAGCCTGTGTCACTTGTGCCAAACTGGGACTATTCGTAAGGCGATGGTGGCACGACTTCCACTTTTTTAAATGCCAGCCAGCAGTGTTTTGTGTGCGTACCCAGGGATGAACTGGGAGACACTGTGAAAGGCCCTCAGAGATAACGAGTTCCTGTTCTTTGGCCTTTTTAAGGGTATGGAAACTTGAGGAGTTTGATTTGCGTGAATTTTATATTGACCGAATCCAGGACTGATGGCACAGCCAGCGTGAAGCAGGGAGGCACAGCAAGAGAGATACAAAATTGGGGAATAGAATTGTGATGGATAGACAGGACAATGTTTTCAGATGGCTCTTCATGTTGTCAGGGTTCTCGATGTATTCAAGGCCCGGGAAAGTGGGAGTACCCCATTGTTATCTTATTTATGATGATTTGACCACCCTAACCCACTCTCACCTCGGAGTACTGCACCCTCCACCCATCCTTCTGCTGATACCAGCATAAGAGAGACATCCCCACCCACAATTACAGCAGCGCAGGTGAGCAGAGAGCTGAGGAAACTTCATGCCAGCAAAGCAGCGGGTCCAGATGGAGTATCGCCATGACTGCTGAAGGCCTGTGCGCTGGAGCTGGGGAGTCCTGTACAGTGCATCTTCAACCTGAGCCTGGAACAGGGGAGAGTCCCGAGGCTTTGGAAAACATCTTGTATCACCCCAGTCCCAAAGGTATCACGTCCTAGTGAGCTGAATGACTTCAGGCCTGTCACTCTGACGTCACATGTGATGAAGACCATGGAGCGGCTGCTGATTCACCACCTGAGGCCACAGGTACGCCATGCCCTCGACCCTCTGCAGTTCGCATACCAAGAGAAGGTGGGAACGGAGGATGCCATCATCTGTATGCTACACTGATCCCTCTCCCACTTGGACAGAGGCAGTGGTGCTGTAAGAATTATGTTTCTGTACTTCTCTAGCGCCTTCAACACCATCCAACCTCTGCTCCTTAGGGACAAGCTGACAGGGATGGGAGTAGATTCATACCTGGTGGCATGGATCGTGGACTATCATACAAACAGACCTCAGTATGTGCGTCTCGGGAATGCAGGTCTGACATTGTGGTCCGCAACACAGGAGCGCCGCAGGGGACTGTACTTTCTCCGTTCCTGTTCAGCCTATATACATCGGACTTCCAATACAACACTGAGTCCTGCCACGTGCAAAAGTTTGCCGATGACACTGCTATTGTGGGCTGCATCAGGAGGGGGCAGGAGGAGGAGTATAGGAACCTCAAAGGACTTTGTTAAATGGTGCAACTCAAACCACTTACACCTGAACACCAGCAAAACCAAGGAACTGGTGGTGGATTTTAGGAGACCCAGGCCCCTGGACCCCGTGATTATCAGAGGAGACTGTGTGCAGAGGGTACAAACCTATAAATACCTGGGAGTGCAGCTGGATGATAAATTGAACTGGACTGCCAATACTGATTCTCTGTGTAAGAGAGGACAGAGCCAGTTATACTTCCTTAGAAGACTGGCGTCCTTCAACATCTGCAAAAAGATGCTGCAAATGTTATATCAGATGGTTGTGGCGAGCGCCCTCTTCTACACGGTAGTGTGCTGGGGAGGCAGCATTAAGAAGAAGGACGCCTCACACCTTGACAAACTGGTGAGGAAAGCAGGCTCTATTGTAGGCATGGAGCTGGACAGTTTGACATCCGTAGCAGAGTGGCGGGCACTCAGCAGGCTCCTATCAATTATGGAGAATCCACTGCATCCACTAAACAGTGTCATCTCCAGACAGAGGAGCAGCTTCAGCGACAGACTGCTGTCACTGTCCTGCTTCACTGACAGACTGAGGAAATCATTCCTCCCCAAACTATGCGACTCTTCAATTCCACCCAGGGGGGGTAAATGTTAACATTATTCAAAGTTATTGTCTGTTTTTACCTGCATTTTTATTACTCTTTAATTTAATATTGTTTTTTTGTATCAGTATGCTGCTGCTGGAGTATTTGAATTTCCCCTTGGGATTAATAAAGTATCTATCTATCTATCTATTTAGACGCTTGCCAGAGATTCCAGTATTCACTTAAGTGGATTAGAGTGGAGAGCACTTGTTCTGGCACCGTGTGTATGTTGTTTTAGGAGCTGATGGAGAAGCATGGGAAGTAGCCCCTTGAGACAAACTTATGTTGAGGGCCTCTGGTGGATTCAGGATCAAGCTCAATGGGTATAGATGGTTGTGCCTTTAACTCCCACGGATTTGCACAGGCTTCATGACAATCAATGGAGGTTGAGACCTGCGAGTATTACTACAAGGCAAATGTATTTGAATTGAATTGATCTCTTTAGTGCCATTGATATATTTGATGTTTGGTTGATTTTAAAGTTGTGATTATTGTCTGGCCCAGCAAGTGGTCCTCCAACTTACCCGGAAAACTTAGGGGTCAGTGACAGGATTGGCATTCCAGCCACAGTAAGACCGCTCTGAAACAGCAGACAAAGACTCCTTTCTGCTCTCCTGTAGCTGTCCACAGGAAGGCTGCTCGCATTATAAAGTGCATAGGGGAAAGCCCTCAGGAGCATCATCCCCGGAAGGCCAAATGGGGTCAGGCCTGTTGGGGACTGGAACTGGAGTGGTGCCGAGACGTCGCTCACTGCATGGCAACATGATGATGATTAGTACTGCACCACCAAGGATACAATGGTTGCTTACGCATCTGCAGAAATGCCAAGTGAAAGTCAGATATAAATCTGGAACAGAAATGCTCACTGCAGAAACCTTATCAAGATCATTCTTGCCAATTAGAAAAACAAAAGAAACCAGTGAACCTTAAGATTGTGAAACTGAAGTACAGGTACATATGTTCATAGAAAACTTACCAGTAGCAGCTAACAAACTTAATGCAATTAAACAAGCAACATAAGAAGACACAGCAATGTGGAAATTATGGCAAATTATATAGAATGGATGGACAACAAAAAGAAACACAGTCCCAAATGAAATACAGCATTATTGGAACTTGAAGAGATCCATGTAAGTGAGGGAGTTCTCTTTAAAGGAGAGAAAATAATTATCCCAACAGTTCTTAGAGATGAAATACTAAAACACATACATGAGAGTCATCTGGGCACAGAAACCTGTCACAGAAGGAAATAGGAGGTTATGAACTGGTCAGAAACCGGGAATGACATTGAGACGTTACTGAGTACATGTGCAATCTATAACAAAAAATTAAATAAGGCACAGAAAAAAAGACTCTCTAGCCACATCAGGGGCCTCATGTATAATGCCATGCGTAGAACTCACACTATAACATGGCGTAAGCACAAAAGCGGGAATGTGCGTACGCACAGAAAAATCCAGATGCAGGAATCTGTACGTACGCAAACTTTCACGTTCTTCCACTACATAAATCCCGATCAGCGTGAAAAGTAACGCACGTGCACGCGCCTTCTGTCCCACCCCAACTCCTCCCAGAATTATGCCTCTTTGAATATGCAAATCGATATAAATAGCCTTCTGAGAAAAGACAATGGGAAAAGCACGGGGGAAAATATAAGAATTTCAGCGAATACCAAGTGGAGGCAAAGGAAAAACGTACTATTTGTTGGTTTAAACAGTGGTATAATCTACAAAAGGAAGTTGATCGAATGACAGAGTGTCGGAGAAACTCGAAAGCTCAAGTTCACAAAGTCGCACAGTGCCCGAAATAAAAAAGAAATCACATATCAAAGTCACCGTGAAAAGGCAAGTCGTAGCCCACCGTCTGAGTGTCATATGAAAGCTTATTAGGGTACAAACAAAAAAATAGGCACACAGTGGGGAAAAAAGCACGAAATGTCAACTTTAATCTTGAAATTTCCACTTTAATCACGCAGTTTATTTTGCCATTAAAGTAGAACATCATAAACTTCATCTTAAAATCATTTAATTTACTAGTTTCTCAAATCCCATTGTAACTAAAGTAGGACGTTAAATGCTTTGTTCTGTATTTGATCTTCTTTGTGCTCTGTGTGTGAATCACTACCTGCTTCTTAAACGGGCTTTCTCTTTCTCCGACAGGACACATAATCCATTACATTCGTGATATTACAGCTCTCTGAATAATTAAAATACTGAGATGTATACGTGATATCTTTTTCATGATGATAGGAATGAAAGCATGTTATTAAACATGGGAACACGGTGGCGCAGTGCTTGTTCATATCTCACGCAAGAGGCTTGCTGCGCCATGCGCGACCTTCAATGACATAATTTATCACAGCAGTACAGTCTCTGTCAAACGTACTAACCTCCAATTCCTGTCCTTACTTTTCTTTCTCCAAATACCCAATCGCCACACAATCAGCTATGTAATAGATGTGAAGCCATTTGTAAGCTTAGAACGCCGATTCTTCAAAATTTTTAAGGAACATTGAAATATCTTCGTAGTACATGTTTAATTATTCTATCCGTCTATCTTTCCAGTGTTGCGTCAGCGCAAGAATACAACGCAATGGAGGAACAATCCCTGAACTAGCTAGCGCTGCGGCACCGTGACCTCACATGTTTAATTATTAACAATCCAGATTATTTAAATGAAGTTAAAGTTTTATCTGTATAATATAATCAACATATTTTGCTGCATTTCATCTTAAACATGAATACCGTCATATGCAAATACATGCTTTATGAAGTGGCGCAGGTTGTGCAATATTATAACTGTAGTGCAAGTTTACAGGGAGGTAATTGTACTTATAAGTAAACAGTTCTACAAGGAGCACATGATGGACTGAATGAGTGCGTTTAGAGTTCTTGGGATGAAACTTTTTCTAAACCACGAAGTCCGTACTGGGAAGTTTCTAAAGCGTTTTGCCATGGCTGAGTCAGCGTCTGCTTCATGCTGTATGCCAATAATTCTCTTTCCTATCAGCTGCTGCTGTGATTCCCCACTCAGATACAGTGATATAAATACTCCGAGTGGTGCAGTGAGAGTAATATGGAAAAAGATGATCTGCTGTGGCAACCCTTAACGGGAGCAGCTGAAAGAAGAAGAAGATGCAGTGAGAGTTACAACGCTAAAGCAGTTATGGTATTTGGAATACTATGGCTATTCCCTGGACCATTATATTGCTACAGGTTAATTACAATCAGATGCATTACACTAATAAACAATATGCAGTTAGTTTCAGTGTATTTATAAAGCCGCGTCAGGAATGTGGAGCTAAGAAAGAAAGGGTGACCACACAGGAACAGTAGCACTGCTTTGATTCTGGGTGCCGCTAGTCTGCAAAACCGAGCGGAGAAATTGCGTACGCCAAGGTATGAGGTACCATGGAAATGTGCGTGGCTTTACGCCAAGTTTAGGTTTTATACATCGCGATTTGAGCGTGGAAACGTTCGTACGCAAATTTCTGTGCGTACGCACTGTTTATACATGACACCCCAGGTCCCAGAAAGACCACAGCAATAGTTAAGAGCCGATTTTGCTTAATTTTAACAATAATGACTATCTAGTAATAAAAGATTACTTCTCAAACTTCTTTGATACTCTTTTCTTAAGCCAGGGTACAAAAAGTACTACCAACATAGAACATCTGAAATCAAACTTTGCTTGCCATGAAATTACTGAGAAGGTTATAATGGATAGGTCTCAAGTATAGAGTTTAAGAAACGTGCACAAGATTGGGAATTTATAAATACTACCTCTAGTCCACATTATCCCCACTCCAACAGAACGGTAGAACACACAATACAAACTTTGAAGCTGCTAATGAAAAAATCCAAAGCAGACAATAAAGATCCATGAATGGAACTATGAGATTTCCCTTAGGAGGGTATTGGATTGCCACCAACACAGCTCCTAATCGGAAGAAGATTGAGGACAAAGCCTCTCACAGCACCTCAGTTACTGTCAGCAGCAGTGTACAGGATGAGCTACAAAAGAAACAACAAATGTACTTTGACTGTAGTATATGCTCCTTGCCTGTGTTAGAGCAAGGGGAGATGGTGTGCATAAAAAAGCAAGATGGAAGGAATCTTTCCATTGTTAAAGATGTTGCAAAGCAGCATCAATCATACATTTTGGAAACACCAGATGGTCAAAAGTACAGAAGAAGCAGAACATTTCATAAGAAACATATTCTCAATTCAGTCAAGCAACAAAAACAACTGAAAAAGCTGATTAAAAAAGTGTCAAACAGAATTAAACAGTAACCACGAGTCATCTAATGCTCTAAAATAAACTAATGACACAGAGATTATAAAGCCTGTAACACCTAAATCATCAAATGAAACCTCAAATGGAAGAATTGTGAAAAAGACAGCAAGAGACAGGGATGAGTGAAAGACTGAAAAAAGGGGGATATCATGATTTAAAAGAATACTTGTCAGTGATAAGAAAGAACAATGAAGTTGATTTATTTGGCAACGCCTTGGTGGTTCACTAGATAAAAAAGACAGAGCATATTTCCATCCAAAGCAAAAACATTTGAGGAAGGGTTTATTGTTTAAGCCTATGTCAAATTACATGACTTCTCCATCAATTTTGTAGTTGTAGCCTTCATTTACATGATCTTAGCAGGGCAGAAGCAGTAGTCAGTGCATTCCTATGAAGCTGATCACCTGATTTGACACATATAACGACAAGCCCAGCTAGTGTGTGACTTGCTCCATTAAAACCAAATAGGGTTGATTTTGACTTTACTTGTAGGGATGGCTCAGAGTGCAGGACAGCTGACAACTAATGAATGTTCATCTGGAAGTACAATGCATAGAATATAGCGACAAGGAATAAGGAGTATGCATGATTGGAACCTCATAAATAGAGAAGCACATCTGTTAGATGTCTCATATTTTACATACCTAACAACATGGAAAAAAGAGATAAAGAGCTAGATTGCTGCTAAACTTGTGTTTTAGCTGTTAACCCTTTGAACAGCACTGGCTTCATAAGGAAGCATGCTTTTAGTTGTCATGAAAAGGGGTCAGCACCTCTACAACTCTGTTGGTAAATGAGAAGTAAGTTGTGATCATTATAGCCCTAACTTTCTACGAAGTTTAAATTTTAAAGAACAAGACATTTTATTACCTTGAATAATTCAGTCTCGGACTCCTGCCTTAAAACATTCCATTGTTCACCCTAAAGACAAAACACAACAACAAAAAGAAGCTTTTGGAGACAGTTTTGGGGATTGAAATTGGGGTCCAATTTTAGTTGAAAGACCCTAAAAAGCTGAGTTGTGAGACTTCTCCAAACCCATGGGAAACACTGTGCCTTACCTTAAATAAACCTTAGTAAAAAAATCTCCTTTCTTGTTTCGGTAAGTGCCTTATAAGGTTACACTAGAATACAAAATCTCCAACAGCACAAAATTTTAAGCTTTGACACCTGAGTAATGAAGCTTGTATGACTTAAAGTACTTAACAGGCTGCAGGCAAAAATGAAAGACATTTCTTAAAGCTGGTTTCAAGACAAAGCTGAAATTAGGAAGAAAGTATGCAATCAGGTGTGTGGTTTATATTTTCCAAACTGTATGAATTTTCCTGTACATAATCATCTTTTTACACTGACCAACTATTTGATCAATACTTTTTATTTAGAAAGGACCTACAAAGTAGCAAAGAACAGATTCATTACTCATATATCAAACTACAAAACATATTCTAAAATGGCTCAGAACCAAATTCCTATACCACAAGAGAAAAGGAAATAAATTTTGTGGTATTAAACTTCAGAACAGAAGCCTTGTTTAGGAGTCTAGCCTAACTTCAGCTTTTATAGGACACTGTTAAATTAATTAAATAAATGTGAGGGTAACGGAACATCTTGACTATAACATTCTCAAACCTAAATGCAAAATTCTTCCATACATCTTGCCTTTTTTTGAACTTCTGCTTTCAATTAGCAACACAGTATTTTTTAGGCTTTTTTTAAGAGGTGCGTACAGCACTGAAAGCATGATTACTATGTCACTCTTGTTTTAATTGAATAATCCCCTTTTAAACTATGTGAGCAGGAGGTTAATTATTGGACAGCTGCTGGGACCTGTACTGGTAATGAGGACAAAAATGTTTTCAAGCTCAGCAACAGGTGCAGTGGCGAGGTCAGTTTTTTTGAAGGAATCTGACAGTGAGAGAGTCAGCTGTGTGGATCCAAGATGAACAAGTGTAAACAGGTGTGATCTCGCTGTGGAAGGACATCAATCTAATAAAGGAGTTTTAATGAACTTTGAATTGTGAAGGGCTGGAGAGCAGCAAGTGGGAGTGAGAATCAAGTACCCAATGGAGATACACCAATGAGATCATTAAGAGGGACTGGCCATCAAGAGCTGGTGATGGCAAGGTGACAAGTAGCACAAGGCCAAACAGCAGAAACAATGAATGCCACTGGGAATACCTTAGGGCTATGGAAGTACCAGAGTTGGAGTAGCTGCAGAGCTAACTGGTGTATTGAAGTGTGCATAGTACCTCTTCGGCTGTCTGCCTAACTACAGAGCAGAGGTTTATGCCCGAGAATATTAGAACATTAGAACAATCTAGATGAGAACAGGACAAATCGGACCAACAAAGCTGACCAGTCCTATCCACTTAATTCTTCCAAAATAACATCAAGTCTAGTTTTGAAAATACCAAAAGTCCTACTGTCTACTACACTAATTGGTAGCTTTTTCCATGTGTCAATGGTTCTATGTGTAAAGAAAATTTCCCAATATTTGTGCGAAATTTACCCTTAACAAGTTTCCAACTGTGTCCTCGTGTTCTTGCGTAACTCATTTAAGTAACAGTCTCGATCCACTGCACTAATTCCATTCATAATTGTAAACACTTCAAACCTGTCTCCTCTTAATCTTCTTTTGCTTACACTATCTTTTAATCATTCTTCATAGTTCTTCGTTTGTAGCCCTGGAATCAGACTAGTCACTCTTCTCTGGACCTTTTCAAGCACTGCTATGTCCTTTTTGTAGCCTGGAGACCAAAACTGCACACAGTACTCCAGGCGAGGCCTCACCAGTGCATTATAATGCTTGAACATAACCTCACTGGACTTCTGTATTCTAATCATCATGCTGTACAACCTAACATTCTTTTAGCATTTTTAGGGCTCGTTTATCCTTCACGCTCAGAATGCGCATCATGGCTGCCATGCGTTCCCAGCTTTCATTTGGCGCATCCTCTGAGCACATCCTCAGAAATTAACGCAACACGTGCGCGAGTTGCAGCACCAGCAAAAAGTCAGGGGCATAGTGTGATGCAGTAAGAATGTGACATCAGAGTCTCTGTTTACTATCTACATGTGACAGAAAGCCGCTTTGAGGGTCTGCGGGGATCGATGGTGCATGCTTTGATGTTTAATGAATGGTTCGATGTGGTGAAGCAAAATGCCGACCTACAAATGCATTTGTGATGCTTTTATATTCAAGCATCTTATATTCCCCATCATAATGACACGGTACATTTTAAAGGTCTCACATACCATCTTCTGTGCCATCTTTTTTTGTTTTTTTGCACCTTCACAACAGCATCAGAATGTATGGCAGCGTATTTGAGCCACAGAGAAAAAAATTAAGGACATGGTGAAAAGGTGTATTTTATGATTAAAGCGGATATTTCAGCTTTAATCTCGAAATATTCACTTTAACCTTGTAGTTTACTTTATCATTAAAGTAGACCATCGTAAATGTCATCTTAAAACCGACCTAGTTGTTAATTGCTATGTGCTTCTGGGGCTTCCTCCTGACCTGACAGCAGCAACAGCCACACAGAACACATTGCATTTATGATATTCCAGCTGTCTGCACATTTAGAATCCTTAGATTTATACTTGATATCACTTTCATGATGAAATGCATTAAACTATGTATGTTACATTTTACAGATAAGTCGTTAACTTCATTTAAATAATGAATACTGATTACACATGTTGTGGCGGCATGGTCTGTCTAACAGGGAGTCACGTCCCTTGTGTTACCTGCCTGAAGTTTGCATGTTTTCTTGGTGGGCTTCCAAAGTGTGTACCGGTTTCCATCCAAAAACATGAAGGTTTAGGGATTTGGTGACACTAAAATTAAGCTAGTGTATGTGTGTGCTTGTGTTCATGTTGCGATGAGCTGTTGTCCCATTCAGGGATTGTTTCTGTCTCGTGGCCGATGCTTGCAGGAATGGGCACATCCCTGGATTGATGAATTTAATCATTAAACATTCTTTTCAGAGATATTGCGGCAAGGTGTCCTCAGAATTTAATGGGTGTTTCAGGCAATTCACAACACAGTGAAGCTGTACCTGTTCTCACTGTGATGATATCTCGCACTGCCACCTATTGGAATCGCCCAGATTTATGTAACGTATGGGTGCAAGTATGAACAGTAGACGCTTGCGTAGCACTTGCATCTGCTGGAGCATGCGTCGCGTAAAGTATAAATCTTTCCTTATTGTCTTCTGAACACTGTATGGAAGTTGATAGCGTAGAGTCCATTACTAGATCCTTCTCATAAGGTTTACTTTTGATTTTCTGACCTCCCATTGTGTATTCAAACCCAACATTTTTACTTCCTATGTGTAATACTTTACATTTACTGACATTAAATTTCATTTGCCAAAAATATACCTAACCTGCATGCTGACTAACTACTGTACCTGTGTAATGATTCAACGGATTATACATTATCTGTTAATCCACCTATACTGGTATTACCTGCAAATTTAACTAGCTTGTTACTTACATTCCTATCAATTTTATTTATATATATTAAAAATAGCAGCAGCCCTAGCACTGACCCCTGTGGAACACCACTCTTAACATCAGCACATTTTGATAAAGTTCCTTACACCATAACCCTCTGCCTCTTATGTCTGACCCAATTTTATACCCATCAACAAACAAACCACACCCTAAACGCCCACTTCTTTTAGTTTGGTACTGAACCTCTCACGCAGCACCTTAAAGTTAATATAAATAACATCATATGCTCTACTTTGATCATATCCTTTTGTTGCTTCCTCACAGAATTCCAGAATGTTATTAAAACATGACTTTCATCTTTTGAACCCATGCTGACTATTCAGTAAAACTCTTGCTCTTGCCATATGTTGTTCAGTCTCTCTCTTAATAATTCGTTTCCATTAATTTACCTGTGATGCACATTAAGCTTCCTGGCCTATAGTTGTCTGGATCTGCCTACTCACCTCTTTTATAAAACGGGTTTATATTTTCCAGCCCAGACAGACAGACAGACAGACAGACAGACAGACAGACAGACAGACAGATAGAATACTTTATTAATCCCAAGGGGAAATTCACAATGATTCACATGATTTCAGCCTGTTTAATCTAAGCAGTACTTCCCCCTCTACAATTTCTAAATGAAGCAATACCTTCTCTTAGTAGTCCTTTCTACTGCTGAGAAGCTACCATTGTGTTTTCATACACCCTATGATTCTCATTGGAGTTATTAATCTTAAACATGTTTTTTTTCACTTGCAGCTTCTTCTTCCACTTTAACTCACTGCAGAGTCTCTTAAATTTCCTACTAATTCCAAATTTGGGTATCTACCTGCACTATATGTAAAATGTTTATACACCTGTTTCACTGCTTCTCGAATGTCTCCATAATTAAAAGCTTATCCCAGTCTATCCTCCTTGGACTTTACCACTTTATTCAAAATTTGCCTTACAAAAGTCAACCTTAACAGTTTTAGTCTTTGCATTCACACACTTCCAAAACATTGAGAACTGTATTATATTATGGTCACTTGACCCCAGAAGTTAAATCACCTCTACACCCTTAATTCAATCCTGATTATTACAGAATATTAAATCTAGACAGGCATCACACCGTGTTGGTGATTTAACATACTATGTTTAAAAACAGTCACTAATTACTTCTTAAAAACTCCTGTTCATATGCTCTGCTACTTACAAAGTTATCCCAGTTAATACTGAGGTAGTTAGTCGTCCATGACTATAATATCCCCCTGTAAACTTGTCTCTCTCGAGACATGACTTTTTCAGAGTAGATAACAAAGTAGAACGTCATAAAGAGGTTCCAAAACATTGGCGTGATACACATGCAGAGCAGGTTAGAGATAATGAAAGTACTAAAATTCAAAAGTCTCAAAAAATGATAGTAAAGATCGCATTAGCGCAAACAAATGGAAATTATTACTTGGTGAAATAACAGAACAGCAATAAGAGATGAAACATATTGTTCAGATTTAAAATTTAAGTCAGAGACTTGTAGATTGCCTAATTCGTGTTGCCATCAGGGAAAAGTAGTGTTTCTTCCCAATGAAGAGGCATATCTGTGAGAATTAAAAGATTTGTTATTTGGTGAAAGTGAAATCCACATATGCGAGCAGCAGAGACGCAAATTGATGGCACGTAGCACAGGCCAGGGGGTTGGCAAGAAAAGCGAGCAGGCAAAGCCCCCTAGTTTATTTAAATAAAATAATTTACAAAAAAAGTGGGCATTGGCACTGCAGATAACACACTCTAGCTCTACATGCGTAAGAAATTCAATCATTCAGCTTAATCTTTCATCGATCACATTTATCTCATTTAAAATTGTCCAAAATGTATCCATAGCAAGATCCAACCTGTGAGTACTGCAGTGTACTTTTTTAAAATATGGCAAGATTTAATTAATAAAATTTCAGAACAAGCATTCATATACTGTTTTGTTAGGTTTTGTCTTTTTTGTTCTGAATTTCTTTAACTTTGATTTTTTTTTGTTCTTAGTTTGACTTTGCAGTCATTTATTGAATAAGACCTGCTTGATTGCCTGCAATGTTATTTTCTTAAAATAAAAAAAAAAACTAATTTAAAGGAATACATTTAATGATTTGCTTTACTGCTTTCCAAGATTTTACCAGATTTATTCTCTTAACTGATTTGAATATTTTATGTATGGACCAGTTTGATTTATTCATTTGCCAATTTGCACAATAAACATAACCTTTTTGAACCTTTCAAACAAAAGATCTATATTTTACCTCTCTCATTTACTATTGTGTCCATCCTCAGTTTAATGAACTACTAATGGGTCAACCACCCATCTGAGGGTCAGGTATGACCTGGCACGGAGACCACTTAACAGAATCCCAGGAAGCCTGAGTTTAACGTAGTACTGTTAGAAGCAGACATGAACAGTGCAACAGCCAGTAACAAGAAGCTCTCACTGACTTTCCTTCATATTGATCCAACTTGCAAATTTGGCAGGGGGAAACTAGAGTACCTTCTGAACACAAGCATTACAAGATCAGTGATCAGAAGGGGAACCAAAACTAAGTGGTGTGAGAAATGTGCATTAGTTAGTGAAAATTGGGAAAGACCTCATGGAAATGTTCAAAAGTACAATATTGTCTGTGTAAACAGAAAGTTGCCAGGAGATTAACCTGTATGTGGGAAATCAGCAAAACTTCGAAAAAGTAATTAGATGGTGCATATTCATTAGGACCATAATATTATTAGTAGCTTATAGTTTATGTCCAGCCTGATAATCTATTAGTTCTAGAAATTATTTTTCAGTACAAGGAAACAGTATTCTCTCTCTTTCTGAAGGGAATTAAGCATACAATTTCAATAAAATAACAAGCTGTAATCCTTTTAAAGATTTCTGATATTAAACAGAAGTGCTACATTTTTTTGCTGTTATTTGGCAAAGAATAAAAATCTTTTTTAAAAGTAAGCTTTATAAATGGGAATAAATAGTTCAGAGTATATTCATAAATATATTCCCCATTTTTAGATCACGGCACAACTTTTCAAATGTATTTATTTTTTTCACACATACCTCAAGCAGTATGACATTGGTCATGTCCTCCATGTGCAACTTGCCTTGGTCTGGCATCTGTTGAATTAGCCATCCACCTATTTCCAAACCTGCTGTGAGGGATGGCCGGCCAAATATTCTGGCCCACACCTCCAGGCCGCCAGATGGAGCCCTCCAAGCAGCATGGAAGTTCTCCGAATTCCAGCAGGGCCTTATGGACCTTGTAGTTTTTATAAACAGCCCTGCTGGATACCATGGGGACCACCAGGAGCCACTGTAGGGAGGCTTGAGGAGTGCTACTTGCCCTATAACCCGGAAGTGCGTCCTGATCACATGACCGGAAGGAACGACATGCTTCCGGGTTGAAGAAAAGGGCTTTCAATCTGACCCGGAAGTGATGAGGGCTCATGGATTGCAGGGCTGGATCCACTTCCGGGTCAGGGACTATAAAGGTCTATGGGAAACCCCAGACGAGTGAGCTGAGCTGAGCTGGGTAGAAGGGTGGCAACGCATCTGGGAGAGGAGGATTGGTGATTATTGATTGATTATTGTGTTATATAAGTAGTGTAGAGTGGAGGGTGCTTGTGCACGTTATTATTATCAAATAAATAATAATTGTACTTTTACCCGGTGTTTGGAGTGGTACCTGAGGGTTCAAGAGGTCGATAGGGGCCTCAACTGCTACACTGCATATACGGAGCTGCTCCCTTGAACTTGCCTAGCAAAGTAACTTATTAGGCAGTCTGACAATGTAGAAGAGCAGAAATATTTAAAGTAATGCTGTGTGTTCTCTAACCCAGAAAAGTTTTAGGGGACTACTTTTGCTATGTGCACTATTTCTGGTTTTTCATGTGGGGCCTGTGAATGTTTTTCAATTTGATATACAGCTTTTCAATTTGATATACAGTCTGTTCTCTAACAATTTACATTACTTTATCTGTTCTCACTTGTCTTTGAGTTTGAATATTATAGCTTCTCAGATTACTGCAATATGACCTTAACACAACCAGCCTGAGACATTCAAACAAATATGGACCTTTAGTGTTTTTCTCAATATGTAGTGTGCGTGCATTTGTGTTTAATCAAAGTAATTCAACTGATATATGTAGGCCATATACAACAAACATTTCTCATGTTTGCCATTTTTGTACAGTACTCAAATAAATTAGCTTGTCATAAAACGAACAGTTTTAGACAGCAATTCTTATATTTGCTTCTATCTGCCACATGAGAATAAAAATAGGTTTCATAGCAAAACTGCATTTTCACATTATCATGTACTAATTAATGATGGGCTTCCATGATTTAATTTCTTAATGCAAATATAAATTTCCATCTCACTAATGGTTTAAAAAAAAAAAAAAAAAAAAAAAAAACACACACACACACACACACACAAACAAACAATGGTAGAAAAGTGCCTGCAGCAGTTCATAATTAGATGCATGTTACTAAAAATCAGAAAACAGAAAAGCAAGAAGCCACCAAAGAAGAAAAATGTCCTTCATGAATTGTAATTGTAAATAAAATGCAGTTCTATTTTCCATTCTTGAGGTGAATGCTAGACCTTTATGTACTTCACAGACGTTTTGGAAATAGTCATTTTATTTGCTGCAGTATTTTCTTTGCTTATGTATATTTAATGCTTTCAATTTTCTTTGCACTCAGAATAAGTTTCTTTCTTTCACACATAAATCAAGAAACCATGGTTTAATAGCAGTAATGTGTAGGAGACATGTCTGGAATTATAACCATTCAAACCACTATGATGTTTTTCACAGATGAATAGACAACATCATGAATAAAATGTGATTGTTAAGAGGTAAACAATATTTAACAAAAAATATCCCTTTATGCTGATGATATGGTTGTGTTCATTACTGATCCAAATTTAGATGAATTTTACAAGATCTCTGGGTTTAAAATTAATTTGTATAAAGGTGTGCCTTCTGCAGTTAACTCACTAGCATGCCACACTACAGTATATTAGAGCCCTTTCTTCTAAATTTCTTAGAATAGTTTAGGTATTTGGAGATTATAGTTACAAGGAAATTTAAAGATCATTTTAAATTCAGTTCCTGCACCTTGAAGGAAAGCATTATAAGAGATGCTAATTGATGATCAAATGTCTAGTGCTCTGCAGTGGGTAGAATTAATATTGTTAAAATGAATATCTTTTCAAAACTCATTTTTTCCAGAGTATTCCCATATTTACTCACTGATCTCTCTTCAAAAAGCTTGGCTTAATAAACTTGTTTATATGGTAGGAGAAAAGGCAACATATTAAAAGGATGGCAATACAAAGATCAAAAACAGAGGGTGGCATGGAGCTAATGCACTTCCAACTGCACTACTAGGCTGCGAATATTAATAAATTGAGATAACAGAAGGAAAATACCAGGAACACACCTGTTTGGTTGATCCTGGAAAGAAAATTATGTAAAAAAATACAATTTCAAAAGCACTATTCAGTGTTCCAGTATTTAATCATTTTCAGCAATTTACTAGTAAACTAATTGTGTTTACTTGAAATTTCAGAGATGTTTACATAGACAATGTGTTTACACACTTTGATCAATCTGTTGTAGATATGGAATTCATTCAACACAACTATTATTCTGTTTACAAGTCAGGAAGTTTGTTAAAAAATAATCTGTCTAACTTCCTTAATTCTCCATCAATGTCCACACTTGAATATACTTGAGGTAGTAATGAAGAGATATATGAAGTACTGTATTCATGGATTTTATTAACTACTTCAAAGTATTTACTACTAAATTGCTCTTTAGTAATGCTGGGATATAGACCTCTCTATATTGATTGTTCACAAAATCCATTCTTAAATAATTTGTGAAACACACTGCAATTCATCTTGAATTTGAACACTGGACACACCTTCCCATATTAACATGATTTAAAACATTCAGTATCATGGATTAGATGTAGCTCCAAATGGCTTTGACCTCAGTAGGTCATTTGTATTGGACTACCCTAAAATATAAGCAAATACATTTAACCAAAAACATCTAATATATCAGACAGTGTTGAATTTACAAACATTCTAAATCCACTTATAATAGAGTTGGGAGTACTGTGGGAAACCAGTTTATCATACATTTTAAAAATTACAACTTGTTCAAAATAGAAAAATCCTAATACACTCTCCATAATTCAATGGGAAGCATTAAATACCAAAAAGTAATTATATATATATATATATATATATATATATATATTTTTTTTTTTTTTTACTTGGAACCAACTGTACAGAAATCCTTTAGAATCTGGCAAGAAATTATTAATGTTATTCCACAGTCAATGTGCTGGGTTCCTGCCAAAATCTTTGTTTATCTCCTGTTGTTTTAGTCAATATGAATAAGTATAACATAATAGCTTTTTTGTTACTAATTAGCTTGACTGTTGTATTGTAATTCATCTATTGTAATGCATATATCTATTAAAAAAAGCAAACAATACTTAATGAAATGAACTTCCAGAGCATTTTTAATTAAGGTGAATGAAAGTTGTACTAATTACCAAACAAAACATTTAATATGTTGGTACATTGGTACTCGTTTCAATAATTCTGAGCTCAAGACCAAGTGTTGTAAGGTTTTCTTACACCTACACAAAAAAAACAAAGTTCTTAAAAAGTATGTGTGTGTAACATGAAAAACTTAACAATCACAGACATTTACATCATCATTTAATGAATAATTAAATATAAAAATGAGAAACCCGATTAAAAAAAAAATCCTCTACTGACTATTATGGGACACAACTTTTTCCTTTTACTTTCATAAGAAAATTTGAAAACTAAAATTGTGTGCATTTTGTTATTGAAAGAATGTTAATGTTGATAACAGTAATATAGTAATCAATTGTGTTGTATTTTGCTCTGACTTTGGAACAGAAATGGGGGCATTCCTTGAACCTAGTTTAGTAAGTAAGCCTTGATTGATTTGACATGCTGAGCTCACTTAAACTGGATTCGGAAAGTTATCATTGTTAAATCCATCCAACTAACTGTCATCTCTTAAGACTGCTCTTTAACTGGGCTGAAGATGAACCTTAGCATAGAGCTGTGGCTTCAGAGTTCAGGAAACTCCTAACAGATCCTCAGTGGAAGGTTACAACATTTTTTTACATATCTAATATTGATGCATTCTTAATTACATTCTTATTTGAATTCCTGATATGTTCTTCACAAAATAAAATATTAAAGTTTACTTTCAACTAAAACAACAAAAATGTAAAAATATGTCACATATCAATTATTAAGTCATTCGTCCCCATTACTCTTTTTCTGTCAATGACAGGCAACAGGAAAATATACAACTATAAAGCTTGTCAAGGTGTGCTCCCTAAAGTTAAAAATCACTCATTATACAAAGTACACTATATGACCAAAAGTGTGTGGGCATGCCTCCAGATTATTCAGTTGTAGTTGTGGTATTTCATTGATAACAGGTGCATAAAATCAAGCATATAGTCATGCAGTCTCTATTAACAAACACTAGAAGTACAATGGGTGATACTTAAGGGTGACTTTACACATGGCATTGTCATGGGATGCCACTTTTGCCACTAGTCAGTACATGAAATTTCTGCTTTGCTAGATCTGCTCCTTGGACTGTAAGTGTTATTACTGGTAAGTGGAAGTGTCTAGGAGCAATAACAGCTCACTCACAAAATGACAGATCACACAAATTCAAAGAGCAGGGCCGCCAAATGCTGAAGCATGTACTGTACCTTCCGTATTCTTGCTCACAACAGAGTTCCAAACTAGTTCTGGAAACAACACCACTGGAGTGGTGTAAAGCACATTTGACTCTGAGCAGTGGAAACATTTTTTTTTCTGGAGTGATTAATCACGCTTCACTATTTGGAAGTCTGAAGGATGAACTTGGGATTGGCAGGTGCCAGAAAAAACATGACCACAGAGTGTACTGTAAAGTTTGGTAGAGGAGGAATAACAGTCTTGGGTGGTTTTTCAGGGTTTGGGTTAGGATACTTGGTTCCAGTGAAGGACGCTGACCTCAAACCTTAATGAACTTCTTTGAGATGCATTAGACTGTGAATTGAACGCAAAGTATTTGTGTCCAATCCCTGTACCTTACCTCACGAATGCTCTTGCCACAAGTTCCCACAGACACACTCCAAAATATTTCAGTAAGCCTTCAGTGAATGGTGGAAGCTTTTCTATATGCAGGGGGGGGGGGGGGGGGGGGGTTGGAATTGGATTTCCAACAAGCTCAGGTGTGATGGCCAGGGGTCCACACACTTCTTGCCATATATTAATCCTGAGTCAATAAATGTCTAAGTAGCACAGAGATCTTTATAGTAACATAATGTACAAGTAAAAATGACACACTTTTCGGATCAACTGCCATGTGCCCCTTTTCTTAAGAATCTTACTGAAATGCAAGCTTGTGTACTACATAGAGCTTTTAATTCTTACCACCCCAAATAATGATTAGAAAAAAAGCCCCTTTTCATTTTTGATACATATCATGACAAAATGTGTATGTACATAATAATAATGAAAAATATCTCAAATAGATTCACTAGCACAACTCGATAATTTCATTGTCTCTTTCTTATTATTATAATATTCCATATTGTTCTCTTTCACTGGTGAAACATTAAAAAGACAAAATCTATACATATTAATAAAAGGCAAAGCCCTCACTGACTGACTGACTGACTCATCACTAATTCTCAAACTTCCCGTGTAGGTGGAAGGCTGAAATTTGGCAGGCTCATTCCTTACAGCTTACTTACAAAAGTTAGGCAGGTTTCATTTCGAAATTCTACACGTAATGGTCATAACTGGAACATGTTTTTTGTCCATATTCTCTAATTGAGGAGGCGGAGTCACGTATCGCATCATCACGCCTCCTACGTAATCACGTGAACTAAAAAAAAGGAAGAGATTTACAGCACGAGTCAAATGCGGGAACGAAGGTAAATGACGTTAATTTTTGAGTGTCTTTTAATACTGTGTAAGCATACATATTAACATGTGCAATTAAACGTGCATTCACGGGGTGATTTCTCAGGCTTAAAAGCTTTGCTTAGCTTATTGTCAATATCTTTACACGTTTTTTTAAGACTTATTGACTGAAACAGTCTTTCACGAAAAAAGTTAGGGCTTTGCTACAGGATACACCCTCCAAGTAAAAATAAAATATATATTTCTGTTTTATTTAAACCTTTTAAGTTCGTATGCATAGCCCCAATTGGCTGTTTAATTTTTTTTTTCTTTCTTCAGTAATATTTAATCTCCTTAAAGAAAAAGAACATATCCATTTTACTTTTTTTGTATCTCTTTAGTAATATTTTAGTGTAAAAGGATAACCAGTATTTAAACCTTTTATGTTACTTATACATTTATTTTACACAATGTTGAAAAATTAATAAGAAAGCTACATATTTTGGCAGCTGCTGCTTTAATTTTCAATGAAATGAAAAAAGCTCTCCAAGAGAAAACGTCAATGAAGAAGAAATAGTTTGCACTATCTAAAAATGAGAAACCCTCATTTATAAAAGTTTGCTGCAGATGACTTAACTGAAAATAAATGAATAGTTCCTATGTGTATAATACATATTTATCTATTTTACTTATGCCTTTATTCCAGCAACTTACAACATCTGAGGTACAATTTGTTACATTACTTTTGTTTTTTGCAGCACAGGCAGGTGAACTGACTTCCTCAGGGTCACACAGTGGTGTCAGTACCACGATTTGAACTGACAAGCTCCGGGTTTACTGAAATATTACTGAAGAAAGAAAAAAAACGAAAACAGGCAAATGGGGCTATGCATACAGATGTCCATCCATCCATTATCCAACCCGCTATATCCTAAATACAGGAGCCAATAAGTAGATATGTATATATACAGTATATATATATATATATATATATATAAATATATATATATATATATATAAATATATATATATATATATATATATCCATCCATCCATCCATCCATTGTCTCCCGCTTATCCGAGGTCGGGTCGCGGGGGCAGCAGCTTGAGCAGAGATGCCCAGACTTCCCTCTCCCCGGCCACTTCTTCTAGCTCTTCCGGGAGAATCCCAAGGCGTTCCCAGGCCAGTCGAGAGACATAGTCCCTCCAGCGTGTCCTGGGTCTTCCCCGGGGCCTCCTCCCGGTTAGACGTGCCCGGAACACCTCACCAGGGAGGCGTCCAGGAGGCATCCTGATCAGATGCCCGAGCCACCTCATCTGACTCCTCTCGATGCGGAGGAGCAGCGGCTCTACTCTGAGCCCCTCCCGGATGACTGAGCTTTTCACCCTATCTTTAAGGGAAAGCCCAGACACCCTGCGGAGGAAACTCATTTCAGCCGCTTGTATTCGCGATCTCGTTCTTTCGGTCACTACCCATAGCTCATGACCATAGGTGAGGGTAGGAACATAGATCGACTGGTAAATTGAGAGCTTCGCCTTGCGGCTCAGCTCCTTTTTCACCACGACAGACCAATGCAGCGCCCGCATTACTGCGGATGCCGCACCGATCCGCCTGTCGATCTCACGCTCCATTCTTCCCTCACTCGTGAACAAGACCCCGAGATACTTGAACTCCTCCACTTGGGGCAGGATCTCGCTACCAACCCTGAGAGGGCACTCCACCCTTTTCCGGCTGAGGACCATGGTCTCGGATTTGGAGGTGCTGATTCTCATCCCAGCCGCTTCACACTCGGCTGCGAACCGATCCAGAGAGAGCTGAAGATCACGGCCTGATGAAGCAAACAGGACAACATCATCTGCAAAAAGCAGTGACCCAATCCTGAGCCCACCAAACCGGACCCTCTCAACGCCCTGGCTGCGCCTAGAAATTCTGTCCATAAAAGTTATGAACAGAATCGGTGACAAAGGGCAGCCCTGGCGGAGTCCAACTCTCACTGGAAATGGGTTCGACTTACTGCCGGCAATGCGGACCAAGCTCTGGCACCGATTGTACAGGGACTGAACAGCCCTTATCAGGGGGGCCGGTACCCCATACTCTCGGAGTACCCCCCACAGGATTCCCCGAGGGACACGGTCGAATGCCTTTTCCAAGTCCACAAAACACATGTAGACTGGTTGGGCAAACTCCCATGCACCCTCCAGGACCCTGCTAAGGGTATAGAGCTGGTCCACTGTTCCGCGACCAGGACGAAAACCACACTGTTCCTCCTGAATCCGAGGCTCGACTATCCGACGGACCCTCCTCTCCAGGACCCCTGAATAGACTTTTCCAGGGAGGCTGAGGAGTGTGATCCCTCTGTAGTTGGAACACACCCTCCGATCCCCCTTCTTAAAGAGGGGGACCACCACCCCGGTCTGCCAATCCAGAGGCACTGTCCCTGATGTCCATGCGATGTTGCAGAGGCGTGTCAGCCAAGACAGTCCTACAACATCCAGAGCCTTGAGGAACTCCGGGCGTATCTCATCCACCCCTGGGGCCCTGCCACCAAGGAGTTTTTTGACCACCTCGGTGACCTCAGTCCCAGAGATGGCGGAGCCCACCTCTGAGTCCCCAGGCTCTGCTTCCTCATTGGAAGGCATGTTAATGGGATTGAGGAGGTCTTCGAAGTATTCCCCCCACCGACCCACAACGTCCCGAGTCGAGGTCAGCAGCGCACCATCCCCACCATATACAGTGTTGACACTGCACTGCTTCCCCTTCCTGAGACGCCGGATGGTGGACCAGAATCTCCTCGAAGCCGTCCGAAAGTCGTTCTCCATGGCCTCCCCAAACTCCTCCCACGCCCGAGTTTTTGCCTCAGCAACCACCAAAGCCGCATTCCGCTTGGCCTGCCGGTACCTATCAGCTGCCTCCGGGGTCCCACAGGACAAAAGGGTCCTGTAGGACTCCTTCTTCAGCTTGACGGCATCCTTCACCGCCGGTGTCCACCAACGGGTTCGGGGATTGCCGCCACGACAGGCACCGACCACCTTACGGCCACAGCTCCGGTCAGCTGCCTCAACAATAGAGGCACGGAACATGGCCCATTCGGACTCAATGTCCCCCACCTCCCTCGGGATGTGGTCGAAGTTCTGCCGGAGGTGGGAGTTGAAGCTACTTCTGACAGGGGGCTCTGCCAGACGTTCCCAGCAGACCCTCACAACACGTTTGGGCCTACCACGCCTGACCGGCATCCTCCCCCACCATCGAAGCCAACTCACCACCAGGTGGTGATCAGTTGACAGCTCCGCCCCTCTCTTCACCCGAGTGTCCAAGACATGTGGCCGCAAGTCCGACGACACGAGCACAAAGTCGATCATCGAACTGAGGCCTAGGGTGTCCTGGTGCCAAGTGCACATATGAACACCCCTATGCTTGAACATGGTGTTCGTTATGGACAATCCGTGACGAGCACAGAAGTCCAATAACAAAACACCGCTCGGGTTCAGATTGGGGGGGCCATTCCTCCCAATCACGCCCTTCCAGGTCTCACTGTCATTGCCCACGTGAGCATTGAAGTCTCCCAGCAGAACGAGGGAGTCCCCAGAAGGTATGCCCTCTAGCACCCCCTCCAGGGACTCCAAAAAGGGTGGGTACTCTGAACTGCTGTTCGGTGCATACGCACAAACAACAGTTAGGACCCGTCCCCCCACCTGAAGGCGAAGGGAGGCTACCCTCTCGTCCACCGGGGTAAACCCCAATGTACAGGCTCCAAGTTGGGGGGCAATAAGTATACCCACACCTGCTCGGCGCCTCTCACCGGGGGCAACTCCAGAGTGGTACAGAGTCCAGCCCCTCTCAAGGAGATTGGTATATATATATATATATATATATATATATATAGTTACATAACCTCTTTAACACACTACTTCTCCACTGCGAAGCGCGGGTATTTTGCTATATATATATATATATATATATATATATATATATATATATATATATATATATATATATATATATGACAGCAACACTCATAACAATGACAACACAATTACATATATATATATGTACATATGTATATATATATATATATATGTGTCAATCTATGTATGTATGTCTAGATAGATATATATATATATATATATCTGTACATATGTATATATATGTGTATATATATCTAGATGTGTATATATGTAGGTATGTAAATATTTATATATATATATATATATATATATAATGTATATATGTATATATATATATATGTATATGTTTATGTATGTGTATATATATGTAGATATGTGTAGATATGTATATATATGTATGTTTATGTGTGTGTGTGTGTATATTATATATATATATATATATATATATATATATATATATATATATATATATATATATATATATATATATATATATATATATATAAAAGACAGCAACACTCATAACAATGACAACACAATTACATTGACAATCATGTTACGTTATTTTTAAAATGTTTCCTTTTTTTTTTTCATAACCTCTTTAAACACACTAATTCTCCGCTGCGAAGCGCGGGTATTTTGCTAGTGTTTTATTATTGAGAACCTGCCAGTATAATAGAAACATTATAAAAACTTACAAGAATGGTCTGGTACTGATAAATTGCATATAGATGTTTGTGGTTTCAATCAGTGCATGCAATGTAAGTTTTCTTTCAACAGCCGTGTACGATCATCCATGGCATACTTATTCCTTGAAAATTTGAGGGATAAGATAAAAATGGCAAACAATCAAAGTTATTTTTTATATCACCAGCAAAAACTATTATTAAAGGATGGCACAGGATCCATGACATTTACTGTTAGCTAAAGATTAGCAAAACCAACTTTATATGAAAAGAGTTGAAGCCATACATTGCCACCAAATTTTCTCACAAATCAATGTAATTAGTTTGTTATAGATTGCCACACAGACTTTTTCAATTTCTTAATAGCAGTTACTGTACATCTCCTATTTGTGTTATTAAAAGATGAAGTATTACTTCTCGTTCAGCCCTTCAAAATGGACTATCCTTGTCTTAGTAACATATTCTTATAGTTCACAGCAATTAAATAAAACTATTCCAAAATAGGCACAAAATTTGTAGAGGCTGCACTCTCCTCTGTGTTTTTTGAATCGCGATGAATATTTGACAATTGTTTTATGGGGTTCCTTCAATATCACAACTGCGCGCATAATCATGGATTGCCTAAACCTGTTTTGATTGTGCAGAGTAAAAGCAACAGGACCAGAAGATAGGCAAGACAAAAATCACAATGAAAACTCCAAAAAATTAAGTTGAATATAAAATGCAAAAATTGAGTTGAGCAAATAAGAAATTCTAACTCCTTAAATCAATGGATATAATAACTAATATGGTGAGAGGTTCCCATTTTTGGTATCAAAATACTGGACACAATGGTGTTGTCATTCGGTAGCAATGTGGCTAACAAAAAGTAAACAAGAACCACCAAAAATGGACATTCTCACAAAACAGCAAAAATGTTAAGGCAATAAGATACATTTATATGGTCTTATAAATTCACATACATAAAATAACTGTATTCCATATTTTGCAAAATTAAAATAAAGAAAATATGTGGCACAAAACTTCAGCCAAATTTAAAAAATACCCCAGTTCATAACAGTGTTCACCATGGAGCTTTATTCATACATTTGGACTTCTACTGGATATTCACATAGTCTTCTCTGGCTAAGAAAAAAAAATGTTCAGTTTCCAGAGCCTCAAAAAAGCTGTCTATACTGATAAATTAAATAAACCTTGCCTTGTTTGTGTATACAAAAAATTCTGTCATCAATTTTCTGATCCCACAGTTTGGTTTGACAACATTGGCTTTTTTTCATTTCTGGACAGAATGAACAGAATGCTAGGACTCGATGAGGAACACAAGTTTGATAATTTTCATTATCAAATTAAATCAGTAAAAAACAATAATCAATTAGGAAGCATGCAGACTCCTGGTTCTCAATGCGACCAGATTTTTTGACTTTCCAGAATGTATACAGAGTTTTTCATCCTAGTTGATTATCAATAAGCAGAATACTCACACTAGATTATGAATGATAGCTGTCATTGTTCTTCTTTCTAATATGTGCCGGCTTCTGTAACTTGCCTCACACGCAGCAGATATCGCTACTCTTTTTTACTTTCTGCCATATCATGTTCTCAATCAGTTTGATGCAAGAAAGAAGTGATCCCTGATAACTGGAAATGTGGAAGTTACCCACATTTTTTGCTTTACCAGAGTGTATCATGTCATAAGCTTTTGATTAAGACCAAGATCAAGGTGCTAGCCCCAGTGTGACAGACTGGCACAACCTATACCATTATTAAATAAACATGTTAACCAAAATATGAAATTAACAAAAGAGCCTTTATGTACATTTCAAAAACAGTAAAAGAACAGAAAATAGATACATCAGAAGGTCATTAATTACTAACATACAAAATAAAAGTATGCATTAAGACAACAGAATAAGATCACGCATTTAACAATAGACAACTGTAAATAATAAGGCCCACAAGCACTCAACATAAAATCAAAAACATATGAGAATCTGCAAATTATAAACTAAAAAGATTTTTCCAGTGAATAGAAAAAACACTGCCCAAAACCACTTAAGCTCACAGATAGAGCTTAAGCAGTGAAGAATACAGGAATGCTTTAGGCCAATTAGAGCTTCAACCACTAGCATGTAGCATAAACCACAAACCATCAAAATCAAAAGGGAGAGAGAGAGAGAATTCAGTACAAAAGGAAAACAATAAATGGAGGACTTGAGAAATGTACTTGGCTGCTCTTTTCTGCTCACAATTTAGTCTTTTTTGCAGCATAATGCAAAAAATATGTCTTGGTAAAAAGTTCAGAATAATTGGCATTTATTTGTAATAAACAGCTTTTACAATTCTGTGTATAATCTCATTAGCCTTTAAATTGCTTTAGCAAACAGTCATGCAGATATGGATTCAGCAGTTACCAAGTTACTGCCAAGTTAAAGAGCTACCTATTTTACCATCGCTTCATATGAACTAACAAATACCTCAGTTTTAATGTTAATCATTTCCATGTTTTTATGGCATTTCGATATTTTTTTTAATGATATATTAATTTATAAATTATTAATTTAATAATTCATCTTCTTCCAGCTGCTCCCATTAGGGGTCACCACACTGGATCATCCATTTCCATATCGTCCTGTCCTCTGCATCTTGCTCTGTTACTCCTATCACCTGCATGTGCTCTCTCACCACATCCATAAACATTCTCATAGGCCTTCCTCTTTTACTCTTGCCTGGCAGCTCCATCCCTGGCATCCTTCCCCCAAGATACCCAGCATCTCTCCTCTGCACATGTCCAAATGAATGCAATCTCACCTCTCTGGCTTTGTCTCCAAACCATCCTATCTGAGCTGCCCTTCCATTATACTCATTCATTCCTTATCCAGTCCATCCTCATCACACCCAATGCAAATCTTAACACATAGCTGGTCTCACTACAATCTTGAAGACCTTCCCTTTCACTCTTGCTGAATAAATCATTCCTGACACTCCCCCTCCCACTCTACTCTTCCTGCACTCTCTTCTCCTCTCTTTCACACTCCCTGTTACTCTGTACTATTGATTCAAAGTATTCACAGTGGCATACACAAGATTGGGAACCTTGCTTAAAATGTGTTACTGTGAATACTTAAGTGGGCAGAAGATGAACTGATTACCAAAAAGCATAAAGTTAAAGATGACACATTTCTATTCAGCATTTTATGCAAGATTAGTGTATTGTTTTTGTTTTGTATAATTGTACAGTGAAAAAACGAAAGGGGCACCAGGGAATGAAAAAACGAAAGGGGCCCCAGGGAAAGGTTTGGGCACCTCAAGATATCTGAGGTCTCAGGTAACTTTTACCAAGGCTACAAGAAGATAGCAAAGTGTTCTCAGGTAGCCATTTCCTCAGTTCATAATGTTATTAAAGAAATGGCAGTTAACAGGAATGGTGGAGGTCAAGTTGAAGTCTGGAAGAACTACACGTTGGATTGGTACAAACGCAAATAAAAAGCCACATTTGATGGCAAGAGACCTTCAGAAAGATTTAGCAGACTCTGGAGTGGTGGTGCACTGTTCTACTGTGCAGCAATATCTGAACAAATATGACCTTCATGGTAAATTCAGCAGAAGAATACCTTGCCTAAATTCTAGCCACAAAATTTAGTACCTGACATTAGCACATGAACATTTAAACAAGCCTGATGCATTTTGGAAACAACACTATCCTCGTCTTCTTGATTTTCAACATCATCCTACAGACCACCATTATGCTGCCTAACTACGCTTTCCCTGCCACCACTTTGCAGTCTCCAATCTCCTTCAGACTGACCCTCCTGCATAGGATATAATCCACATGTGTACATCTTTCTCCACTCTTGTATGTCACCCTTTGTTCCTCCCTCTTCTTAAATTTCATATTCACCACAGCCTGTCCATCCTTTTCACAAAATCCACTACCATCTGACCTTGTACATTCCTCTCCATACCTACCTATCACCTCCTCATTCCCTCTGTTCCCTTCACCAACATGTCCACTGAAATCCACTCCAATCACCACTCTTTCCCCTTTACGTACACTCTCCACCACTTCATCCAACTCACTCAAAAAATCTTCTTTCTCATCCATCGCACACACTTGCATATGCACTAACAACATTCATCCTCACACCTTCAATTTCCAGGTTCATAATCGGCACTCTGTCTGACACTCTTTTCACCTCCAAAACACTCTTGACATACAGTTCCTTCAGGATAACCCCTACCACATTTCTCCTTCGATCCACACAATGGTTGTACAATGTGAACCTCCCTCCAATACACCTGGCCTTACTCCCCTTCCATTTGGTCTCTTGCACGCACAATTTATCAACCTTCCTTCTCTCCATCGTATCGGCTAACTCTCTCCCTTTACAAGTCATACTGCCAATATTTAAAGTTCTTACCCTCCTTCCTTCTCTCCATCGTATCAGCTAACTCTCTCCCTTTATCAGTCATACTGCCAATATTCAAAGTTCTTACCCTCCTTCCTTCTCTCCATCGTATCAGCTAACTCTCTCCCTTTATCAGTCATACTGCCAATATTCAAAGTTCTTACCCTCACTTCCTCTCTCCTAACCTTCCTCCAGACATGCCTTCCCCCTCTTCTTCTCCTTCAGCCAACAGTAGTCCAATATCCCCCAGCACCCTGTTGGCAGCCATTGATAACCCAGGCCATGACCAATCCAGTATGGAAATCTGTATTGTTGTCTGCATATTGATCTGGCAAAATTTTACCCTTCATGACATAAACCCTCCCCTTCTATCTGGGCTTGGGTCCAGCACAAACCAGTTTGTTTCTTCATGCATCATACTGTATATTATATATATATATATTTTTTTGCATTTAAAATTATATTTTTAATATAGACTTCTAAATTATTTTATAGAATTTCTAGGAGGCAACTTATGAATCTCAAGACTAAAATGTCACAAAGCATTCAATGTGTTTTACCACAACATTCTGAAGATTACGGTTTATAAAGAGGAAATGGAAAAGTAAGTAGGGGTGAGGTGGTGTGTGTAACATCACTAAATAAATACTTTGAAAAGGAAAAAAAAAGAACTGTCTCAGATTTTCAGCATTAAACTTTTTAAACATGCATAGCCTTTTTAAAAATGCTAACAGTGTGTAAGGTCTCTACAGTAAATCAATGAACTCATTTGGAGATCATAAAGTTGTTTTATTGCTGGTTGGCAGAAAGAGTGGGGCAAGTGCAGATTATTGATACTACAAATTTGATTATCCATCAGCTAAAACTCATGTTTTTGAAATGTCTGGGAAAAAACACTAAGCAGACAGCTAAGATGTAATATTGCTCATATTAATGCTTTTCAAACAGACAATGTGCCATTTTAAATATAAAAATCAGGATGCCAGATGCATCAGGATACAAATTGGCAAATACAGAAATACAAAGCAAGCACACTTATTTCATTAAAGTAAATATTTTGTGTAAGTCTGTATAAAATTTGCATTTCTTCACCCTTTCCAGACGTGCAATAGTACTTTGTTTAATTATTGCAAATGAAGCAACTTGCATTTCTTGACCCTTTCCAGTCGTGCAATATTACTTTCTTGTTTAATTATTGCAAATGAAGCAACGTTAATAACTTAAGATTTCAAATAATAAATATGCAGAATTGACACATTGAAATCAAATTTTAAAAACTGTACAAGAATTAAGAATCCTAGGTAATCATTGGATTGGTAAACAAGTTCCCCATTGCTTTTCAAAACAGATGTGTAATATTTTGATCAATAAAAATTAGATAAAAAAATAACTAATCTCAGCCAGGGTACCATAATGTGAGAGGTCTGTATGTTCTACATTCTTTGTGGGCTTTTCTCCAGGTACTTGATTTGTACCCACATATTAGGACAGGCTCCAACTGCTTATAGCTCTCAACTGGATTAAGCAAGTTTGAGTATGTAATGCAATGTCACTAGAAAATTAAAAGCATCAGTATTCTATGTTAGAGCATAACTGATCAGACTCTAACCTATGAAACTTTCACTTGGTGAAATAAGTCAGTCACAAAATAATTTTCAGCAATAACATACCCTTTGATGAATATCTTATGTTTTGCCATGATTTATAGCACAGTATTACCTGCCCAATGACCAAAACACATATTAAAAATGAAATTAAAAAAAAAAAAGACACTGTAACTTGAAGGATAGTTAAAAAAGGAGCTCTTCTATCTCGGTAGCCTGGGTTGCTCAGTTTAAAAGTGGTTAGAGAAAACTGGCTAATAACAGAATAGCTTCAAATCTTTAGTCTGAATATGCTCCAAGGCTTGATCAAAAACAATGACCTCACATTAACTTGTGCACTACAAACTGCAATGTCAGGCAAAAAAGAAGCAGATCTTCAGGAAAAGAAATACTTGCTTATCAAAGTATGTCAGATTTTTGAATTTTTCTGATAGTGTAAAAAGCCAAAACATTTTTAGCAGATCATAACAAAGCTACAATAAAATCTATCTGCACTTCCACTCTCAGCCATTCTGTGTGAAGCAGATAAAGCGCACCGTTCCATGAAAATAAAACAGGACCATTACTATAAATCTACAAAGGAAAATAGGTACTGGCTATCTTTTTTTTTTTTTTTTTAAAATGAAAGGCAGCATTTCACATTTTTTTTTTAACTGGAGCCACACAAGCAAATTGTGTCTAAAATATTCAGCTATACAATCATTCTTAAGAAACAAAAATATTAAAAGGCTAAAGGTGTATTGGTAAGACAAACACTTATTGCACAGAAAGTATTCATGCATATGGAAGATGGTGATGTAGAAGATCACAACAGAATATGTACAATATTGTGAACAAAATATTCAACAATGACTTGAGTTGGTGGCTTTCAAGCAGTAAAAGACTGCATTATGCACAAGAAAAACAAACTTTTACTTACCATAAGGAGTGCCATTGTGTTTAAATTGTATGTAAATGCAACAAAGCAGGCTCACTACTCCAAGGGTTAAAGTTGACAGAAAAAAGTGCTTCAAACTCATTTTTACAAAATGAGGACTTCGAACAAAAGATGTTTATGAACACCAGATCTAATCTAGAAGATAATAAAGATAAATAAAAAAAAATGATTTTGGAACTGAGACAGAAGAATACAACATAAAAGATATTTAAAGTATATCTGAGAATGTCATGGTTTACTTTAGATCTTGTTATGTGACCACTTAAAAAGGAATCAATGTTGAAATATTTTTATATAAATGTTACAGATAACAGAGGGAACTTAATGCATTATTGGCTTCTTAATTTTAAACTGTAAATCTCTAATTCTTTAAAGCAAATGTTTTGTGGATCGCTAATTACATTTATCCATTTGTTTCCATCCACTTATAAATTTGAAAACAAACAAAAATGCAATTACATTTCTATCGGGTCATTTTCAAGCATAAAAAAAAAGGTAAAAATGTATGTCACTTCATGCAAAAACAGTTTTCCCACAAATATTGTTTTATATCAGATAACTTCTTGATCTAATCATCCTTTGAGTTCCATTACAAATTGATAGATAGATTGACTGACAGATAGATGGACATTACTTGTCCCCAGGGTGATATATGGCTTTTTACAGAAACCCTTTAAATAAATAAATAATAAATAGGCAGATAATAAGTGAGTGAATAAATAAATAACTATAAACACACACTTTGATCTGAGCACACACACAAAGCCACAAGGATGGCTATAAAGCAAGAAAATTAAAAAGAAAGAAATTTTCTGACTTGGTTGTCACAGTCACAGTGGGGCACTATTATATAGATGTATTGTTGTTGGTCTAAATGAGCCCCTTCTAGCATTTCTTGACACAAAATGTTTGTTTATTACATTTGCTTAGTCAAGCACTGGGCTATATGCCTACAAAGATCTCAAGTTTTTAAACTGAAATGATGTTTATTACTATGTTAGTTTATTTCTAAAATGGCATTGTAATATCTTGTTGTACTGCTTCACTTTTTGCAAAATTTATATTTAGAACAATAAATTGCATTTTGATTGACACAATAATCCAGATGACATAAAATAACCATCTTTGACAAATGTTTTTGTGAACTGCTTAAAGTTCCAAAGGCTTTGCACAGTATTGTGTATATATAATATATATAACTTAATATATACAACTTTATATATAATATAAAGGGCGGCAAAGGAGCAGTACAGGAGAAAGCTGGAGCAGAAGTTGCAGAATAACAGCATGAAGGAAGTGTGGGATGGGATGAAGATCATCACTGGCTGCAGATCGAAGCGGGGTGCCACCATCGAGAGAGACGTGAAGGCGGCAAACCAAATGAACAGCTTCTTTAACAGGTTTGACCACCCTAACCCACTCTCACCTCGGAGTACTGCACCCTCCACACATCCTTCTGCTGATACCAGCATAGGAGAGACATCCCCACCCACAATTACAACAGCGCAGGTGAGCAGAGAGCTGAGGAGACTTCATACCAGCAAAGCAGCGGGTCCAGATGGAGTATCGCCACGACTGCTGAAGGTCTGTGCATCGGCGCTGGGGGGTCCTCTACAGTGCATCTTCAACCTGAGCCTGGAACAGGGGAGAGTCCCGAGGCTTTGGAAAACATCTTGCATCACCCCAGTCCCAAAGGTATCATGTCCTAGTGAGCTGAATGACTTTCGGCCTGTTGCTCTGACGTCACATGTGATGAAGACCACGGAGAGGCTGCTGCTTCACCACCTGAGGCCACAGGTTCAACACGCCCTCGACCCTCTGCAGTTTGCATATCAGGAGAAGGTGGGAGCGGAGGATGCCATCATCTATATGCTACACCGATCCCTCTCCCACTTGGACAGAGGCAATGGTGCTGTAAGAATTATGTTTCTAGACTTCTCTAGCGCCTTCAACACCATCCAACCTCTGCTCCTTAGGGACAAGCTGACAGAGATGGGAGTAGATTCATACCTGGTGGCATGGATCGTGGACTATCTTAAAGACAGACTTCAGTATGTGCATCTTGGGAACTGCACGTCTGACATTGTGGTCAGCAACACAGGAGCGCCACAGGGGACTGTACTTTCTCCGGTCCTGTTCAGCCTATATACATCGGACTTCCAATACAACTTGGAGTCCTGCCACGTGCAAAAGTTCGCTGATGACACTGCTATCATGGGCTGCATCAGGAGTGGGCAGGAGGAGGAGTATAGGGACCTAATCAAGGACTTTGTTAAATGGTGCGACTCAAACTACCTACAACTGAACACCAGCAAAACCAAGGAGCTGGTGGTGGATTTTAGGAGGCCCAGACCCCTCATGGACCCCGTGATCATCAGAGGTGACTGTGTGCAGATGGTGCAGACCTATAAATACCTGGGAGTGCAGTTGGATGATAAATTAGACTGGACTGCCAATACTGATGCTGTGTGTAAGAAAGGACAGAGCCGGTTATACTTCCTTAGAAGGCTGGCGTCCTTCAACATCTGCAATAAGATGCTGCAGATGTTCTATCAGACGGTTGTGGCGAGCGCCCTCTTCTACGCAGTTGTGTGCTGGGGAGGCAGCATAAAGAAGAAGGATGCCTCATGCCTGGACAAACTGGTGAGGAAGGCAGGCTCTATTGTTGGCATGGAGCTGGACAGCTTGAAATCTGTGGCAGAGCGACGGGTGCTTAGCAGGCTCCTATCAATTATGGAGAATCCACTGCATCCACTAAACAGTGTCATCTCCAGACAGAAGAGCAGCTTCAGCGACAGACTGCTGTCACTGTCCTGCTCCACTGACAGACTGAGAAGATCGTTCCTCCCCCAAACTATGCGACTCTTCAATTCCACCTGGAGGGGTAAACGTTAACATTATACAAAGTTATTGTCTGTTTTTACCTGCATTGTTATCAATCTTTAATTTAATATTGTTTTTTGTATCAGTATGCTGCTGCTGGAGCATGTGAATTTCCCCTTGGGATTAATAAAGTATTTATCTATCTATCTATATAGTACTGTGCAAAAGTTTTAGGCAGGTGTGAAAAAATGCTGTAAACAAAGAATGCTTTCAAAAATGGAAGTGTTAATTTATTTTCATCAATCAACAAAATGCAGTGAATGAACAAAAGAGAAATATAAATCAAATCAATATTTGGTGTGACCACCCTTTGCCTTCAAAACAGCATCAATTCTTCTAGGTACACTT